>NC_133331.1:196038880-196135280 GCF_042186555.1 Aquarana catesbeiana
CAGGTTGCCTGCAGAAAACTACAGGAAGGGGGTGGGGACTAAACCAGTTACCCAGTGGTGTCACTAGGGTTGGTGTCACCTGGTGTGGTAAAACATGGTGTGTGTGTCCCACCCCCCGTGTATCCTGCCCAGCGCAAAGCAGGCAGTGCACGGTCGCGGGGCGCACTCCACACCATTCCCTGAAAATGGTATAGTGGCAGGTTAGGGTGGTATAGGGCCAGTTGGGGTGGTACAGGGCAGGTTTGAGATCTATGCTGTGACTGTTTGCAGTACCTTGTAACATAGCTGCAGATGAAGACACAAGAGGCTGCTGTGTCCTCGCCTCTTTTTCCTCCTTCAGCCACGGTATCAGCTAGGGTAAAGAAGTCTATGGGAGGAGTGAAGGAGGCAGCCACTCCCCCAGCTCCGCCCACCAACCCCTGCTGAAGGATATATTGAAGATCCCCGAGGGTTCGCTTCACTGAATGGGGAGTGTTATAGGCAGCCTCCCTTGCACGGCTACGTGTCCTTGCACCGCTCCACTGCAGCTCTGCTAGTGCAAGCAATATAGTGCACTGTGTAGCGGCGGCCCCGGTGTCACCCTGTGCGGGCTGCTTCCCCCCCATAGCGACGCCACTGCAGTCACCCTCCACAAGGAGCGAGAGCAGCAGTGACTGGACTTTATTACTTTATTCCCACACAGTGACCAAGTTTCACACTGGATTGCTGCACAGATTTCGAAAAAATATACAAAGCACTCCAAGACTCTGACTCTTCTATATCTGGACAACATTTGCTAATCATGGACTTGTTTACAGAGGCGTAACTAGAAATCACAGGGCCCCATAGCAAAATGTTGTATGGGGCCCCCCCTGCAAACAGCCCCCCCCACAAAAAAAATGAACTAATGTCATTGAACAACAGATTACCACACCCATGTGGCACAGTACCCAGGCAACAGTTTATATTAATTTCGAACAAAAAAGTATGCAGTATACTGTATGCAGCCCCTGAAGGACACAAATTGCTGACCTCCATGCCTTCTAACCAGTTTCTGTTCTGAATAAACTTGTGTGTAAATACAAGACAAATAGGTGAGAAATAAGACAGCAATGATGAACAGTGACCCAGTGCCGAAAACTATGTCCCTTCACAGGTGCGCTCGAGCATTCTGCCCTGCCCACTCTGCTCTCTGCGCTTGCTGTATGCAGCTACATGTGTCAGGACAGGGCCAGACTCACGGGGCCCGGGAGGCTTAGCAGTAAACTTACATTCCTCATCCTCACCGCAGGGGCGGATCCAGAGTCTGGTCTCGGGAGGGGCACTGCCAGAAAATACTTTTTTTGGTGGCAGTTTATTTGGGAAATGGCTAGTGTTAACGCTTCAGTCATCCCGGCACCATGGTTATGTGTCAGGATGATTGTAGTCCATTATTTCTATTATTACATTGTTATATAAAATGAAATAGTTCAACTCACCATAATGCAGAATCAGTGGGAGCCCTGAGCGTGTCACTTGCACGTCGCCTGTCACCAGATGCAGATTGTCACTTGCCACGTCACCTGCCACAAGTTGCAGATTGTCACCTGCCACAAGTTGCGGATTGTCCACTTGCCACATCACCTACCACAAATTGTGGATTGTCACTCGCTACGTCGCCTGCCACAAGTTGCAGTTTGTCCACTTGCCACAAGTTGCGGATTGTCACTTGCCACGTCACCTGCCACACGTTGCAAATTGTCCACTTGCCACGTCACCTGCCACACATTGTGGATTGTCCACTCGCCACGCCACCTGCCACAAGTTGCAAATTGTCCACTTGCCACGTCACCTGCCACAAGTTTCGGGTTGTCCACTTGCCACATCGCCTGCCACAAGTTGCAGATTGTCATTTTCCTGCTAAGGTGGGGAATGGGGATTGTCACTTCCTGTGTCAATGTAGGGCGGGCGCCGGGCGGTGAGAGATGTCATCTCTCTGCTCCGCCACCCGCTGATTGGCCCGTCCACCCACTGAGCCTCCCAGCTGGCAGCTTCCCGTCCGCTCTCACCCGCCCGCTGAGCCACCCAGCAGCGCCCGCTTGCGCAGTCAGTCTGACTGCCGAGCAGACGGGCAGCTCGGCGGCTCACCTACCGCGCCGCAGTCACTTGCACGCCGACATACCGGGCCCCACTCTGCTGCGGGGACCCTAAGCGCCCGCGTGCGTCGTTATGACGGTAGTTCCGCCACTGCTTGTTTACTAGATGTGCTCTGCCTGTCAAATCGCAACACAGCCACGGCCCGCATGCCCCCATCCACCTGGAAGTGCCGTATCACGTACTAGGTGTGTGTGTGTGTGTGTGTGTGTGTGTGTGTGTGTGTGTGTCTATATCGATATATCTATCGATAGGTGTGGGGTTTTTTTGTTTAGTGTTACAAGGTCTACAATATGACATAGTTTAATTGGTTTTAATTCGTTTGGAGTTGGAGAGGACCTTCAACTCACCCAACCTTAGTTTTAACTGTGGAGGTTGATTTGTGCCCTCTTACATCTGTGATGTTTGTTAGTATCCACTGTAGTATTCCTCCTCTTGTGAATCCAGTAGGTTTAACAATCTGGCTAGGATGCATTAACATGTTTTTTATATTACCTTGGTGCTTTATGTGATTTGACCCTCTTCCTTCATTCTACACTATTGCTTATTTTATAGTGGCGTTGGATGTTACTTTGATGTTAGGTTACTTTCCCTCCCCACATAGAACTCAGAGCTTCTGTCTGGTTTTGACCTCAAGACAGAAACCTTTTGTCCTTCATAGCCATTCCTGATTGGGGTACCACAGTGGTGCAAGACTCTATACTAGCTTTTTAATTTTTGTTTATTATTTCTCGTTTACCTCTCTTCCCGGCCCCCCCCCCCCTTTTTTTTCTCTATTATGGGGGGCCCCCTGGAATGCTGCTACCATTCACCTGTGCTCATTCAATGCCAGTGGTTTGAATGAACCTGCTAAAAGATCACAAAAACGATACGAATTTCACAAATCCATGAGCTACATAAGGTTTTTTTTTTGTCCCCCCCCCCCAGAGACCTATTTTTTGCTCAAACCATATTCCCTTGTTGCGGAATAAATACTACCAGAGCTGGCTTCATAGCACTTATTTCCAATCGAAATCTAGAGGGGTGGCGATTGCTTTCCACAAGGTAAACTATACCTTTTTTTTTTAAATTTTTTTTTTAATTTTTTTATTTTTTTTTGATTCCTACTTGGACCCTGATGGGAGAGACTTGTTTTTGAAAATCTCTTAGCGGCAAAACATATACCCTGGCTAACACGTACATTCCTAACTTATACCATTCATTATCTCCATAAACTAATGGAATTAACTGAAGGGGTGATCCTTCTCGCTGGAGATTTTAATAGTGTCCTTAATCCTGCACTGGATACTGCCTCAGGCAGAAGCTTTTTCATACACCCAAATTAATAGACTGAGATTTCTAGCTCAGCATTACCTGATGGATGTATGGCGCATCCTCCACCCTCCGGACAGAGACTATTCCTTCTCCCGCATTGATTCTTTTTCATGTAAGTCATTATGCCTTAACATACCACCCTCAAAGTAGGATCAGCAACATATTGTGGTCTGATCATGCGCTGGTGTATTTGTCCCTTTCCCGACCTTATCTGACTGGACATGGAGACTGAACGACTTATTGTTGCAAGACGACCTGTGTTCTGCAGAAATTCGGTCCACTATTTTCAACTTCATCTCAGACCATGGTACTGACGATACCTCTGCCCTGATCCAGTGGGAGGCGTTAAAATGTGTTACATGGGGTCTTTATTAAACATGGCTCTAGACTTAAACAAAACTGTCCTTGTCCAGATTCAAGAGTTGTCACTTCAAATTGCTGACTTGGAACACTCCCCATAAACTTAACTAATCCTCGACTACACAACTTGCCTTATCTGACACTATATTTAAATTACTGTACCTGCTTTGAACAGAAGACATCATCAATTAGGGACAAAACACGTAAACTATTCTACACTGAGGTTAACATGCCAGGTAGGATGCTAGCCAGAGCCCTACATGCTAAGAATAGTATTGCTTCTATTCCCAAACGTAAACATCCTAATGGCCCGATTTTTCTCATCATCCCAAGAAAATGAATGCGCCTTTTTGTTCGTTTTATGCCACATCATATAATCTACCTACATGCCCTCCTAACATGTCATCAGAGACTTTTTCAATCCAAACTAGAAAACTATATCGCTCCCACAGCGCTGCCGACACTCTATGATTATGGTGCAAGATCTTGAGTGCCCATTTGAGGATGAACTTGAGCTTGCGATAGCCTCCCTTAAGCCTAATAAAAGCACGGGACTGGACGGTTACTTTGTTTCTATAAATCTTTTCAGGACTCCCTCCTATCGCTTATTACTAAAACATATAACTCTATCTTCCTGGTTCTCTTTTCCTGAGACAAGCCCTAGAAGCTCATGTTGTAGTATTACCTAATTTAGGGAAAGTGGCAGTTATTGTCCTATTTCGTTCACTAATATTGACATTCTTTTATACTCTAAATTATTGGCCAATCGTCTCTTGCCATTGATACCTAGCCTGATCCATCTTGACCAAGTGGGGTTTACCCCTGAGAGGGAGGCCAGGGATGACCTCCTTAAAACCATTACCCTGATGGGCTATGCCAAAAAGTGCCAAATCCGAACTTGCTTTATCTTGGTCGATGCCGAAAAGGCTTTAGACCAGGTTCATTGGCAATTCCTTGAGCATGCTTCAGCAAGTGGGCCTTGGGTCTTACATGCTATGCATTCCAGGCTCTCTATGGAAACCCCACAGCGCGGATTCTCTCTAATGGCCTACTATCAGACCTGATCGAGAGTCGTAATGGAACATGCCAGTGATGCCCTCTTTCACTACTATTTCACCACTATTATACATACTCGCTATGGAACATGTTGCCATAGGACAAAATCCTAATATTCATGGTCTTTCTATCGGCCAACCTCATTATAAATTGTCTCTCTATGCAGACGACCTCCTATTATGTTTCTAATCCTCATGTTTCTATGCCAGCCATTGTCAAGGCATTCACGGAGTTTGGCTTAGTAAGTAACTTCAAAGTCAATTATGATTAAAACTGAGGCCCTCGACATATCCTTACCCAAGACTACGTTATCCCAAGTCCAATCTACATTGTGTTTTAAATGGCAGAAAAAGGCTATTAATTACCTAGAAATCTAAATTCCTACCTCCTTGTCTACCCCGGCGGATTTCAATTACAACCCCTAGCGTGGACGACTTATACTTGTCTTAAATCCTATGATAAACCATACATTTCTTGATTTGGCCGTATGAATGTCGTCAAGATGGACATCTTGCCTAAATTTCTAAACATCTTCCAAGAGATCCCTGTATCCCCTCCGCAAGGTTTCTTCCAAACGATCAGTAGGGCTATTTGTAACTTTATATGGCGACATAAGAGGCCTAGGATTGGCTTTAACATTTTAGCGCTACCTAAGATCAGAGGAGGTGTTGCTCTTTCTAAGCTCTTATACTTTCATGCAGTATCCCTAGTCAAGATAATTGATTGGTATCATGGTAAATCCACCAAGTTATGGACGTCATTGGAAAACGACCTAATACCCCACCGACCTCACATCTCTACCATGGACAGACCCGATACAAGGACCCCCCCCCCCCCCCCACCACTGACCTAATGATCCTATTGACTTTCACTACGCTGCGATTTTGGGACAGTTGCCTTATGGCACACTTCAGGCGCTTTCACGCTAAAAAAACCTGAAAATCTCACGAAACCTATTTAACTGTAGCGCCACCATATTTTCAGGCCTTGTGTGTCGAGCCTGTTTCTAGCGGACTATTGGTTAATTGGAACCCAATTATTATGCTCATTTTACTGTGCCTTAGTGACCTGTATTTTTTCGTAATTATACGATACGTTGTTTTCTTATTCATATTACGATCTTAATGTCTACTTGTTCATCCATTGGAATTGGATTAATACTCATGTTTTCGCTCTATATTGTTTAAAGTGGTTGTAAAGCCACAAACCCCCCCCCAAAAAAAAACTGCAAGCCAAAGCCATAATGCGTTAGTAGCATACTAGCGCATTATGAATTACTCACCTTAGACCAAACCCCCCGCAGCATTCCCAGTACACAGCTATGGCCGGCGACGTCACTCCCAGAGTTACTTCCGGGTATCGCGGGCTCCGGTGCTGTGATTGGCCGGAGCCGTGATGACATTACTCACACGCGGGAGGCGCCGGTAACGGCGCACTAGCTCATGCAACAGCATGAACGTGCCATTGCTTCAGTGTGCATGTCCTGATGACTTCGGCACATGCTGATACAGGGAATATCTCCTAATCCGTGTAGGTTTAGGAGATATTCGGGGTAGCTACAAGTAAGCCGCCTTATAGGCTTACCTGTAGTAAAAAAGTGAATTGTAAGGGTTTACAACCACTTTAACATTGTTTGTTTGAAACTTATTAAAAACAGATTCAACTAAGTGTAAAGTTAATAAATTGGGCTTTAGATTTCAGCACTTAATATCATACACATTATGTCTTTAAAAAAACGTTTGGTAAAATCAGTTATAAGTGTAGCGGTACCCTTGTAGGGGCTGCTGGTAGTTGTGGTCCGCCTCTCACCCTGCACAGCCAGGCACACAAATTATCTGACAATCAGTAGTCAAGGAGCAGCCCTTGTGCTTTTTTTTTTTTTTTTTTTTTTTATGTTTTATTGAGGGGATTTAACTTGGATGGGAATAGGGTAGATATGGGATGCCCATTTGATTTGTAAAAGCAATAGGGACTGCAATATATACACCTCCGGTATATACAACTTCCTCTCTTCTACCTCCAGCACAAACTTGCTTGTAGAACTACATCTCCCAGGACCAGCTAGCACTGAATTGCAGGCCTAAAACTGGCTCAGACAGGCCCAAAGAAAATGCCCTTTGCAGGCAGGGTCCGCGAGCCTCTATGTAGCAAAAATGGTAGTCCTAGTGCCAGCTGCCCCACGTGGCTACTGATCCCAGTACCACCACTTAAGGCACTGCCAGTCCTCCTGGCTGCAGCTGCCTCTTTCCACTGCCTGTGCCACCATAGTCCTCCTTACTGACTCTGCACCCATTCCAGACTGCTTGCTCCCAGTCCCCTCAGGCGTGCTCCCAGTCCTCCTGACCATGTGTCACTCACCAGCCATCTTGGCTGCACCTTGTAGTTCCTCCTGAAGACTTTCCTGGCAGCGTTCTGCTGTCCCCTCCTTGCTCCCGTGCCTCCTGTCCAGGACACCTCCGCTGGTTGTAGGAAGGTCCCATCCGAGCCCAGGCCCAACCCCCCCAGACTGGGGAGCTCCCTCAAAGGCCGACGACAGCCTAACACTCCATTTCCAGCTTCCGCCTGAACAACTCCTCCCCAGCTGGGCTGACCCTGAGTATTTGAGGAGGCCTGCCCCCTGCCAATCCAAGTTGGGGATTGATCAGGGCCCTCGGAATACTCCAGACCTCTCCACCTCATCTCTTCCCCTATCTTTTCAGAAGGTTCCAGCACGTTCTGGAAAAAGTGGGAGGTCTCAGTGATGCTGGGGGTGTGTTATCCAGCTCTCCCTGGATTTTTGCCAACCCAGAAACAAAAACAAGCAGGCCTGGCTGCCAGCCAAGTCTGCGTAAATTTGCCTACACTGACTAAAAAAACTCTCGCACGCCTAGCATACTAGAGGGACCTACACAAGTATATATTGACAGCTGTCCACTATGGTAATTAAAATATATAATCAATAAATCATACACACGCCAGAGTTGACAAGCTTTGAGCTGGTGTTGATAAATTGCTGCCTGTATTATGGGTCCATTCTGTTTGCAGTTGAGATTCTATTGAGAATACTTTGTTGTTTTGTTTTTTTTCATACAGCCCAGAGCAGATCCCATTCCCATCTGTAGTTTCTGTCTTGGGACAAAGGAATCCAACCGGGAGAAGAAACCTGAAGAGTTGATCTCCTGTGCTGACTGTGGGAGCAGTGGTAAGTTGGCTTTTATAACGTTTGCCTTCAAAGTAATGTCTGGTGTTCTCATTTTTAATCACATGTACATTCAAGTATATTCAAACACTGTAAAAAAAAAAGGTACCTTTTGAGGAGAGATGCACCACTACTGCCACCACCACCACTCATGTAACCCATAAGCAGTATTTTTAAATTGATTGCTGGAGCCATGCAGTCCACACTCCTACGTTTTTGTACAGATCTATGAGAAACTGTGGGAAAGTTTACACAGGTCACTGCTTACAGTCACTATCTACTGCTGAAATATGTTTGCTCTGTACTGTACACAAGCTATTTACTACATGTCAAAACTCGCCCACTTATTTTCTTTTTAAAAAAGTCATTATTCTACTCAAACATTTTAACAACTCTCTCTCCAGAAAATTAACCTCATTGGTGGTTCAGTGATTTGCCATTGCTTAAATAAAAATCATCTATATCCTCTAACCAAAGCACTTAGGGAAGTACTCTCTCTGGAATATTGCAGCCACTTTGCATTGCGCTTATCACAAAACTGTCTTGTGATCTGCAATGCCACTTCTACATCCAAAAGTGGTATAAGGAGCTTTAGAGCTCACTCTTTATTATCGCCTTACTCACTGGAGAGGACACGGTTATTTGTGTACTGCCTGGGAATTGTAGGAGACATTGCTACAGTAATACCAAACTAGTACACTACCAGTGAAGTTAGTTTGTAGGACATCTTTCATTAAAATGTTCTCCACTATATTTCTAAATGAAAAGTGACTTTTTACATTTTTTTTTCTCTCAATAGACCTACAGTTGTGTGAAAGTATTTGCCCCCTTTCTGATTTTTTAAAAAAAATTTTTTGCCTATTTGTCACACTTAAATGACTCAGATCATCAAAGTAATTTTATTATTAAAACAAAAAGAGGTGCAGCGCTAATTTCGCAAAATAAATATTCCCAAAGAAAAATCACCAAACAAGAATATTGACAGTATATATACAAATGTGCAAATTAAAAGTGTTGGATAAGGAATATCCCACCTATTAGTGCAAAAGTGTCACACTAACGCAAAATTGACAATATAAATAAAAAGTTCATAATAATTGACCACAGTGAAAAACATAACCGAGATCCAGATTTTACACTATGGAGCCTCTATCTCTTTTTCTGCCATGTATATACATCATTATGGTATGAGGAGAGTCTGGAATATTGAGAGCCCCAAGGAGTTCTTGGAGATTGCTGTATCATCTCTATTTCAGGTCCATCTGCTGTGCCCCGTAAGGATTCCTTTTACACAGGCTTTCCCTGACCCTCTGTAGTGGGGGGTCGTGGGCTTCTGGTAAGCAGCTACCCCTTATACATTGGTGGTGGATTCCCTTCACAAGTTTACTCAACACTTTGAAGACACTATTTCAGTATTTGTACTTATTTAATGGGGATTATGTTTTGGCCCCTCTGGTATCACTCCTTTGTGGTCAATTATTATGAACTTTTTATTTACGTTATTGTCAAATTTGCGTTAGTGTGACACTTGTGCACTAATAGGTGGGATATTCCTTATCCAACACTTTTAATTTGCACATTTTTGTATATATTTTTTTGGGATTGATTGCTCATTTGATTTGTCAGTGTATGACTATATCAATTGCATAATTACTGCTCACCAGATTTACCAGTGCATATTCATACCACTTTCATAATCTTTTTGTTCTATAGCGCGATTCTAGGTCTTTCCAATTTTTATACTGTGTTTGTTATTCAGGAGAGTCGCTGCTGGTTTTGCATTTCACCCACTGATCAATGTGTATGGGTTATAAGTTATTATTTATCATAGCACAGTTTGATTTTTCTCTTTTTTTTTTTTTTTTTTAAGAATATTGACAACCTGAAAAGGTGAAAGCATTCTAATAAATGAAAACTAATGTGAAGTACCGATTCTGGAACTATTTTTAAATTCCGGTATACGGGTCAGTAAGAAATGGTGTATAGGATGTCATTAATACTGTCATTCAAAACAACATAAACTAGAAAAGGTACAATTTCTGGGGAAATTGTGAAAGTGTTCTTGCCTCTACAACTGGAGTGGGCGGAGTAACTGGGTGCAGTGGGCGGAGTAACTGTGAAAAGTGTTAAAAAGCTTAGTATTTTAAAAAGTATAAATAGTAGTAAAACAGTTGAAGTCCCATCATTAGCTGAAAGAGCTGAACATTTTTTTCAAAAATTATTTTTTTTTAATGATTTTTTTTTTTCAAAAATAATTTTATTTTCAAAAATGAATTTTTTTGGTTCAAAATTTTTTTTTTCTTTAAAATAAATTTTTTTTTTCAAAAATATTTTTTTTTTTTTTCAAAAATATTTTTTTTTCTCAATAATATATTTTTTTTTTCAAAAATTATTTTTTTTTTTCAAAAATATTTTTTTTTTTACATGGGGTGGTCATAATGTTTTGGCTGATCATGGGGTGGTCATTATGTTTTGGCTGATCATGGGGATGTCAGCTTTTGTCACTTCCCACTCTAGTTTTGAACATTTCGCCATTCATTCCTATGGGACCAATTTCGCCGCAAAAAAGTCATTTCGTGGACCATTCGGCAAAACATTCCACAAAGTAATAACACACCAATCGGGAACAATCCGCTCGTTTCGGTATATTATTTGTCTCTGTAGTGTGAAAACTGTGGGAGGGGTCTACAAGCATTATCAAGTCTAGCAGATGAAGTCACATGCATTTGGAGTGTCTCAGCATCTTGTGTTTACAACCACTGTTTCCTAGCAACGCTCATGCCCTGTTTATGCTTCCCAAATACTGCTTCATCAAAACTGCCCCATCAGAATTACCCCATCAAAACTGCCCCATCATATTCCTCTATTATAAATCAGTACATGGTGTGTCTGTCCCCTCCCCCGGGCTCTGTAATCAGCTGAGATGCTCCAGCCACCTTCCCCCCTGTGTATAACAGAAGCTTTGGTAACCATGGCAACAAAACAAACACTAACAGTACACTCTGATTAATGGCTAAAATTTCCTGAAATGACCTCTAAACAAATGGCCGTATTTTAAAAACTATACATCCTACAGCGAAGATCTTTATATTGTGAGAATCACAAGACCCAGACCTAGATTTTGATGTATAGTATGTCTCTGAAATATTAAAAATGAAGGCACAGTCGCAGTTTAGAAATTGCCCTTCAAATTTGGAGGGGGCTAGAGTGTAGTTTCAATGAATGTCAATGGACGGCGTGAGTTGCAAACAAATGGTCATATTGTGAAAACTATCAGGACTATGGCTTAGCCGTGGACATGTTTAGTGGCAGCAGGGATAGCTGAACGTTTTGATATAAGATTTGTGTAGGTGGGCTTGAAAATGAGGGAGTGGCGGCAGTTTAGAAATCATGTTCTGATTTTCCAGCTTTTGTCATCTCCCACTCTAGTTTCCCCATTCATTCCTATGGGACCAATTTCGCCGCAAAAACGACGATATTTCGTGAACCATTCGGCGAAACGTTCCACAAAGTAATAGCACACCATTCGGGAACAATCCGCACGTTTCGGTATATTACTTGTCTATGTAGTGTAAAAACTGTGGGAGGAGTTAGGGTGGTAAATTTGGCTATAATAATAAGAATAATATATATGTGAGATAACAGTAAGTGGTCTTGCTATGCAAGAACACTTAATAAAACCTATATAAAAGTGTACATGTAAAAGTTACCATATAAAATGGACGTTAGGTGATAAAAAATCTCAACCATAAGTGCAAACAATCCAGATATAAGTAACTCTAGATCCAAAATTATATTGAAAGTAATCTCCAGATCATATGTGAAAACCAGTATAAATAGGAAAACTAAGGCAAAGTCCAATGTGAACATTAATTGAGTCCCAATAGTCTTGAAAAGAAATTAGCCAGTGAATAATGCAACAGAGCAAATGGTGATGTAAGGATCCCTCATCCAGAGAAGCGGAGCGGGCGAAGTGAGTATATAATCTCCTTACCGACTGAAAAGACCAATATGTTGGTCTCACCAAGCCCAGGGAAATCGGTCTCCCAAAAACCTATAGGTCATCTGAGAATGCTGGATCTATATCACTCAAAGACATAAAAACAAAAAGGGGCTCCATAGTGTAGCATTTGAGTACAAAATTTATTGAGCTCAAAAAGGATTGCACTTACAAGAAGCAGCTGTATGAGCGCGGAAAATCACACAACAGAGTAGATCCGAACAACAGCATCTCCCGAGGCTTCCTTCGCTCGCTGTCTGCTACAAACCATCGCCTCCGAAGAGGAAAAGCGTGATGACGTCAGGGATGCAGGCTCCTCCCTACGTGTTTCGTCACTAGCGGACGTCATCTGGGGATTGGCTGCAATAGCTGAGTCATCACGCAAATGCTTTATATAGTGCCTCAGGGCTGTTAGGGCACTTATGATGGAAGTGTATAGACAACGCCATTTTGACTAATGGCATGCCCAAAATAACGGAACGTAATAAGGAAGCTGTGGAGACCTAAATAAATACCAGTGCCATCTAGTGGCTAAAAAGGATATCCGCGTAATAAATCAATGAAGGCAACAGCGGAGAGCAGGCATCAGAAGCCACGCAAGACACCGGATGTGGGATTACAATAAATGCAAGGGGACAAATTAAAATACATATGATCATATGTAAAATTAGATTAATGCAAAACCTAAAGGTAGAGATAACAAGTTATAGTAAAATTATTAATATTAAACAAGCTCAAACAATTATCTCCTCCTTGTCAAAAAATATTAAAAATAAACCATTTATTAAAATTACAAATACAAGTTAAATTTATAAAATTAGATAGAAATAAAAATGTATAAAAGTGTAATAAAAGGAAAAGCAAGACAAACGAATTCTAGGCATTGTTAAGGAAACAATTTATGTCCCAATCTACATTTAGGCCAAAGGGTGCATAAGAGCTCATATTAAAAATCCACTTAGTTTCAAGCCAAGATACAGACCTGATCTTATTAGTACCCCCCCCCCCCCCCAATGGGGCTGAATTTTTGTCAATGGCTAAGAACAGGGTACCTTTGATCTTCTTATCATGATGCTTGGCATAATGCCTAGAAAGGTTATGCTTAGTGAAACCACGTTTGATATTCCCTACATGTTCTTCCAAACTTGCATGTACAGCTCTTTTAGTTCGCCCAATATATTGTTTTGAACATGGGCACTGGATTAGATATACTACACATTCCGTAGAACATGTAATAAAAGACTCTATGTTATAGGATCTATTTGTCGAAGTAGAGTCAAGTGTCTCACATTTTCTCCCCCTGATGGAATTAACCTGGCAGATATTACATTTCCTGCAGGGAGAAAATCCTTTCATCATTTGAAAGAAAGAGATCCTTTTAGGGGGATCAACAACGTTAGGAGCGATACTATGGCGTAGAGAGGGACCTCCTCTATAGATGACTACCGGTCGGTCTGGGATGACTGGACCTAAAATCTTATCACTTTTCAATATATTCCAATGTTTGTTGAAAATCTTCTTCACAGAATAATGTTGATTGGAATATCTAGTGACCATAGAATAACCAAATTTGTCATCTTAGGTTTGATTTACTCTCCAAGGGCCATTAATCATATGGTCTCTATCAAAATCTCTTAACGCTTTTAATGATCTCGCCTATATCCTTCTCCTTATAGCCCTTATCCAAGAATCTAGTCTTTAAGACTAAGGCTTGTTGTTGGTAATCAGAGATTTAGCTACAATTACGTCTTTGGAATTGGCCTTTAGGTACTGCACTAAGCCATGCTGGATGATGACAGCTAGTTAATGGGATAAAAGCATTGCAGTCAGTCTCCTTGAAGTAGGTGGTGGTAGCCAAATGCCCATCTCTGACAAAGATGTTAAGGTCAATGAAAAGGGATCCATGACTCACTCGCTTCAAACTGCAAGGAGATACTTCTATCATTGGAATTGAGTTTTGCAAAGAATGCCTCTAGGGAGGGTAAATCAACCTCCCATAGGAGGAGAACATCATCAATGTACCTTTTTCAAAGGCACAGTTCACTTGGGGGATTCGTGTCTATTACCTCCTGTTCCCACCGAGCCATGAACAAGTTCGCCAGGCTCGGGGCGAATTTAGCGCCCATAGCAACGCCACGCGTTTGTAGAAAGAAATTACCCCAAACCATAAATAATTGTGGCTTGTTGCAAAAATCGAGAGATCTACAATGAAGTCCCGCTGTAAAGTTGTCAAAGTATGATCCTGTTCTAAATAGAATTTGACCTCCTCTAAGCCCTGTTGATGGGATATGACAGTATATAAAGAGGCCACATCAGCTGTCGCACCAAAGGTTGTAAAAATTCATCCACATATCTGCCAATTCTGGCTGTTACAGAGTCGATACCGCTAATGATAGGGCGGACAGGGGGTTTGGACAGACTCTTGTGGATTTTGGGCAAGTAGTATATGACTCGTATTCTCGGCGCAGAAGGTATGAGATATGCTTTTTCTTTTTTGACAATACCCAACTGAAAACCTGTCAACTAGACAAAAGGTCTCTTTTTTTTTTTTTTTTTTTTTTTTTTTTATATTTGTAGGGTTTGAGACCAATTGGGTGTATGTCTGCTTGTCCAATAAAAGCCTCTTCATCTCTTCCAAATCACTTTTATTTAAAATAACAATGCCCCCACCCTTGTCTGCGGGGCGTAAAATATCGTTACGTGCACAAATCTGTTTCATACTCTCTTGAAAATCGTTATTACCATTAGATCTGGGTGTTTTGAGAGCCACTAGATCCTTTACTACCATTTCTTTAAAGATTTGAACATACAGGGCCACAAACTCAGAGGGTGGAGGCTCACCCAAATTATTCTCAACCCGAGAATTAACGTTAGGTGTTCTACTTGTCGTCAGAGTATGGGATCTGTTAGTACCAACTAGTTGGCTCAGATTGCCTGTGGGATTAAGCAAGAGATATCTTTTGATACTCATCTCACGGATGAACTTATGGACGTCAATAAATGTCTCAAATTTGTTGAGTGCACGGGGGGGTGTGAATTTCAGTCCCTGATTAAGAACTCTTTGTTCACCTTGAGAAAGTTTAACAGAGCTCAAATTAAAAACACCACTAATATTTATCGTTTTCTTTTCTTTGGACCTGATCCTACTCCCCCCTCTGACACCTCTCTTTCTTTGTGCCCATGGGAGAAAAACGGGACTGTTCCATTCGTCCAAAGGAGACTCCAGTTGATCTTGTCTCGATAATTAGAAAGGGGAGCAAATCTATTTTGAAGAGGAATTTGATTACCCCTAGGTGTCTGTCTGTTATAACCCATTTGATTACCTCTAGGGGTTTGTCTGTTGACACCCCTACTATAGCTGTCAGAATAGTATCTAGGGTCACCTCTATATTCCCTTGGTCTTTGATGGTCATAATCGCCAACATAAGGTGTTCTTGGCGGATGGAGACTACCCGTTCAGAGATACTCTGCTGGCGAAAATGATTACCACCATTTTTATAATTATTTTTATTTTTATTACACTTAACAGGGATATAGCCTCTCTGATTATTCTGAGCTCTCTGGCCACTTTGTTAGAACTTATGTTGTGTGACATAT
Source organism: Aquarana catesbeiana (assembly GCF_042186555.1). Lineage (NCBI taxonomy): Eukaryota > Metazoa > Chordata > Amphibia > Anura > Ranidae > Aquarana > Aquarana catesbeiana. Next base: position 196,054,498 of record NC_133331.1, read on the forward strand.
CAGGTAACGGTACATCAGAGGATGAGAGAGGAAGAGACTGTGTAGGTGCAGATGTGGGGTACAAAACTCCCTCATCGGCTTCCATAGGGTCATCCACCTTAATCTGCCATTTGAAAACCACCTTATTGGAATAATCAGCAAGATCACCATTATATTTCTTCTTTTTCTTGATTTTTTGATCATGATCTTCTTTTTCAAGAAAAAGTCTCAAATGGTCAGATTTTTGTTTGTAGAAAGCCTGTTCCTTATAAGGCCCCAGTTTATTTTTTACCAAGGTGATTTCATCATTAAGAGATTTGAGCTTATTGCGTTTTTTGTCCAATAGAAATTTAAGAAAACTGACACCAATTTCATTGAAATATAAAAACCGCCCTTCCAGGTCATTTTCACCTTTTTTGGGGGGGCACTTCCCACCTCAAGCTACGTGGTACCACTTTTTGTGCAACATATAGCTCAAGGTAAGCCACATCCAAACCGGCGTGCAACTTGGAGACCAGCAAATTTTTGAGCCTGAGAAACTATCCGCCTATTTCATCGGATTGCTCAATATTCCCATCAAAGACCCCTTCAGTATTAATATTATGCTGGGGTCTATAATCAAATATGTCCATGATGACCTTCAGCTGCAACGTTTTATTATTACACAAAGATAACCTGAGTAAATACAAAATGCAGTTTTTAATTGGTTTCATTTATTACGGCAAAAAAGCTGTCCAAACCTGCCTGGCTTTATGTGAAAAAGGAATTGCCCCCTAAAACTAGTAACTGGTTGTGCGACCCTTGGCGTCAACAACTGCAATCAAGCATTTGCGATAACTGGCAATGAGTCTTTCACATTGCCGTGGAGCAATTTTGGCCCACTCTTCTTTGCAGAATTGGAGGGTTTTAATTGGAGGGTTTTCCAGCATGAACGGCCTGTGTAAGGTCATGATACAGCAACTCAATCGGATTTAAGTCCAGGCTTTGACTAGGCCAGTCCAAAACCTAAATTTTGCTTTGTTTGAACCATTTGGAGGTGGACTTGCTGTTGTGTTTTGGATCATTGTCCTGCTGCATAACCCAAGTGCACTTGAGATTGAGGTCACAAACTAAAAGCCGGTTCAATCAATTTATGGTAAGTTGTCCTAGTCCTGAAGCTGCAAAGCAGCCCCAGACCATCACGCTACCACCATGTCTGACTGTTGGTATGATGTTCTTGTTATGAAATGCTGTATTAGTTTTATGCCAGATATAACGGGACACATACCTTCCAAAAAGTGTAGTTTTTGTCACATCGGTCCACAGAATATTTTCCTAAAAGTCTTGGGGATAATCAAGATGTTTTTTTGGTAAATGTGAGATGAGCCTTTGTGTTCATTTTGGTCAGCAGTGGCTTTGAAACTCTCCCATGGATGCCATTTTTGCCCAGTCTCTTTCTTCTTGTTGAATCATGAACACTGATCTTACCTAAGGCCTGAAGTTCTTTAGATGATGTTCTGGGTTCTTTGACCTCCTGGAGGAGTCGCCGTCATGCTCTTGGAGTAATTTTTGTAGACCGGCCACTCCTGGGAAGGTTCACCACTGTTCCAAGTTATCTCCATTTGTGGATAATGGCTCGCCCCATGGTTCACTGCAGTTTTAAAGCCTTAGAAATGGCTTGGAAACCCTTCCTAGACAATACATGTACATTACTTCTAATCTGTTCTTGAATTTTTATACATTGTGGCATGTGTGGCTTTTTGTGATCTGTTAGCATGCTTGACTTTGTCAGACAGCTACTATTTTTGTGATTTCGTGATTCAACAGGTCTGGAAGTAATCAGGCCTGGGTGTGGCAAGAGAAATTTAACTTGGCTTTCCAAAAAATTGTGGTTAATCACAGTTCATTCATGATTCAGCATGGGCGGGGGCAATTACTTTTTCACATAGGGCCAGGCAGGTTTGAACAGCTTTTTTCCCTTATTAAATGAAATAATAGTTTTAAAAACTGCATCTTGGATTTACTCGGGTTATCTTTGTGTACTATTAACATTTGTTTGATCTGAGTCATTTAAGTGTGAGAAATAGGCAAAAATCAGGAAGGGGGCAAATACTTTTTTTCACACAACTGTAAGTACTGAAATGTTCATCGGGAAGATGAAGATGTTCTGTGTGGTTTTTTTTTTTTAACTTTGTAAGCTGGGTGCCAGATTTCAGATTCTGTAAAGAAATATAAATGTCAGGTTTCTGTGATGTAAAAAAATGAGACAAAGATAAATCATTTCAGAACCTTTTCCAACTTTTTTTAATGTGACCTATAAACTGTACAACTCAGTTGAACAACAAACTCAAATCTTTTAGGTGGAGGGAAGTAAAACTAAAAAACTATAAAATATGGTTGCATAAGTGTGCACACCCTTAAACTAATACTTTTGTTGAAGCACCTTTTGATTTTATTACAGCACTCACTCTTTTTGGGTATGAGTTGATCAGCATTGCACCTCTTGACTTGGCAATATTTGCCCACTCTTCTTTGCAAAAACACTCCAAATCTGTCAGATTGCGAGGGCATCTCCTGTGCACAGCCCTCTTCAGATCACCCTGCAGATTTTTAATCAGATTCAGGTCTGGGCTCTGGCTGGGCCATTCCAAAACTTTATTCTTCTTTTGGTGAAGCCATTCCTTTGTTGATTTGGATGTATGCTTTGGGTCGTTGTCATGCTGACAGATGAAGTTCATGAAGGTTTTGTGCCAATATTGACTGGTATTTTGAACTGTTCATAATTACCTCTACTTAGACTAAGGCCCCTGTTCCAGCTGAAGAAAAACAGCCCCAAAGCATGATGCTGCCACCACCATGCTTCACTGTGGGTATGGTGTTCTTTTGGTGATGTGCAGTGTTGTTTTCTTTTTCATACATCATGGGACACAGTCAGGCTGATATTCATTACCTGCTGGGTTATACTTCATTACGTGAATGGACACTGGTAGACCAAAGGTCTTCAGACAGGAAGTGTTCCCCTATATAACCCCTCCCATAAAGGAAGTACTTTAGTTTTTTACCAGTGTCTGTAAGGTGGATGGCACGGTTTGTTTGAGCTCTCTGAGCTCCAGGTCTCTAGTCCCACAAATGGTTCCAAAATGAATCAAGGGATTGACGGATCAGATCCATTTGACACAGGCTTTTATGCTTAGATGTTACCCGAGCCTCGCAAAGAAGACTCAAGATCCTGCAAGGTTTTGCCTGTAATGTGGCCTCCGGGCGCTGGACTCTGCGGAGTGGAAATCCTGGACACTACAGCGCTAAGGCATTTGCTGCAGGGTGCTGTGCAGGTCCAAGGGAGTGGATCCTAAACATGAACGGGTACCCAGTCCTTGAAGGTCTAAGTGACAGGAACCTGCCGTGAAGGGTGGAGATTGGGCCCTTAGTTTCTAAGTGGCCCTGCGCCTGGACAGGTAAGTGAAACCCCTTTATTTTATTATTGTGTGGTGTCCCAGTGATTATAACAATCAGTCAAGCTAGCTAAGGGCTGGTCACCTGTGTGCTGTGTTTGCAAAGTGTAACTTTTTTGCTTGTGTCTGGCTGTTTTTTTTTAACTGCACGATGGCGCACGACGGTGTATCATTTCGACTTGGTTTGCTATGGCGCATGTGCGTTCGCCGTAGCCTTAATCTGGGTGCACAAAGATTCACGCCGTACGCAAATACAGTCATGCCGGTTCGCCGGGACAATGCACGCATAGAACGTTCTGGCGCACACCCAGTTTATTTAAGCTGTGTAGGCCAAGCATATGGTGATTCCAGAAGGCAGCTGTGGGACACGGCAGGCTCTGAACAGACACTTGCAGTGGTTAATTTTTCCTTACCTGGGTCACGTGAGTCACCAGGTGTTGCTTGGCAGGCTAAAGGTGCTTAGCAGGATTGTTGCATAGGGGCTTGGTGAGCCCTATTAATGGGTCTCCCTTCTGAGGTGTTTTAATATACACCCAAGTACACTTTGTTTGCGGCTCTTTTTAATGTCTTCCAAAAACAGGAGTGGGACTAACACCACAGGGAAAGGGCACACCTATGTCATCAGTAGTTCTTGATAAACATAGTCGTATCCCTAGTGTTGTATTCCCTGAAGGACCAGAGGCTTACGGGCAATCTGAGCCGCTGCACCTATCTGGTATTGTGCTTACAGTTGACGCTGCTGCTTCACCCTTTATCACTAAGGATGAACTGTCCTCAGCCCTAGCCGGGTTATAGCACAGGATTGCCGGAATGATTGCCACCATCCCGCATGACAGATCCATCTCCCTGGAGTCTCCTAGTATGGAGCAGGAATGGGTTGAGGATGGGGAAGAGCTTAAAGCTTCGGTCGAGTGCCCGGCGGATGAGTCTGCTTCCGAGCAATCTGGACAAGAAGATAACCAGTCAATGTCTGCCTCTCAGTCGCAGAGGCTTTTGATCCTGACTCCTGACTGAGCCCCTCTGGTCCTCTTTGGGATCTCTGAGGCATTTTCAGGTCGCACAGACTTTCCTGTGATACCCCCTGTTGGATCAGGCGGTGTATGCTGATTGGGAACATCCTGACAGGACTTTTTTGCCTCCTAAAAGGTTTTCACTTTTATATCCCATGGATGAAAAGTTTGTTAAAAAATGGAGCATGCCAGCCATAGATGCAGCAGTCTCTTCCTTAAACAAGAACTTAACTTGGCCGGTAGATAACGCACAGGGCTTGAAAGACCCTGTTGACAAGAAATTGGCGTTATTATTAAAGGCTTCCTTTTTTTTGGCCAGTTCAGCTATTCACCCAGCTGTTGTAGCAATTGGTATTTGCCAGTCCGTAAAGGATCGGGTCAAACGGCCTGATAGGCCTAACCAGGAGGATGATCTGCCTGGAAGTAAGACAGAGATTCCTCAAGCGCTGTTTTGCTGTTGATGCTTTAAAGGATTCAGTACAGCAGGTTTCTCGTCTGGCTCTCTTGTCTGTACATATGCGCAGACTTTTGAGGCTTAAGAACTGGTCAGCTGAGCTTCCAAATAAAGTTATTGGCAGGTTTCCCATTTCATAGGGAACGTTTATTTGGTGATCACTTGGACAAATATATCCAAAAGATTTCCGGAGGGAAGAGTTCTCTACTTCCTGTGACGAAAAGCACCAAACGTCCCTTGTTTTAAAAACCCAGGAACTGCTTCCTCAAATGTCTCGGTGTCAGGGCAGTTTCGCTGCCAACAGGGCGCTAGGGCCGGGGCAAGCCGCAAGGCCAGGGCCAGAAAAGGCCCTGGGTTCAAAATTTTTCTAAACCCAGCACCAAGCCCTCCTTTTTTGAGGGGAGGCCCCCACTCCATCGGGTGGGGGGAAGGCTGGTGCACTTTGCGGACAATTGGAAAACCACAACTCAGGACGAGTGGGTCACCTCAATTATATCTTGTGGTTACAAGATGGAGTTATGGGGGTTTCCCCTTCAGAGGTTTTTAAGATCCAGCGTTCCCTCAGATCCTCCAAACAGAAACTTATTACTTCAGGCACTACATCATCTACTGCATCAAGGAGTGATTGTAGAGGTTCCTGTATCCGAAAGGGGCACAGGGTTTTACTCAAACCTGTTTACCATTCAGAAACCAAACGGGGACACAAGGCCGATTTTGGACCTAAGGTCCCTGAACAAGTACCGTATTTATCGGCGTATAACACGCACCCCAATGTAGGAGGGAATTTTAAGTAAAAAAAAAACTTTTAGGAGGGAAGTTGAAGGGAAAAAAACTTACATTTAAATGCCCATCATTGCAGCCTTGTCAGTGTAGCCTTGCCCCAGTGACGCCTTGCCCCAGTGACGCCTTGCCCCAGTGACGCCTTGTCAGTGCAGCCTTCCCCAGTGCAGCCTTGTCAGTGCAGCCTTTAGGGTGTGAGCTCATTCTACCAGGGGTGTAGGAACCTCCTGGGCTTTTCGCCATCGAGTATCTGTGGCTCAGATTTGTAAGGCTGCTACCTGGTCTTCAGTGCATACATTCACAAAATTTTATCAAGTGGATGTTCGAGCAGCCGAGGATTCGGCTTTCAGCCACAGTGTACTGCGGGCTGCCGTATTAATTCTGATGGCTATTGTTTGGCAGGGTGTCTCCCTTCCCTCAAGGCTATTGCTCTGGGACATCCCAGCAGGTAATGAATATTAGCCTGACTCTGTGTCCCATGATGTATGAAAAAGAAAATAGGATTTTTACGTCGTACTTACCTGTAAAATCCTTTTGAGTACATCATGGGACACAGAGATCCCTCCCCTCTTTTTTGAGGATTTGGTGCTTGCTACAAAACTAAAGTACTTCCTGTATGGGAGGGGTTATATAGGGGATCACTTCCTGTCTGAAGACCTTTGGTCTACCAGTATCCATTCACCTAATGATGAAGTATAACCCAGCAGGTAATGAATATTAGCCTCACTGTCCCATGATGTACTCAAAAGGATGCAACAGGTAAGTATGACGTAAAAACCCTATTTTTGCGCCAAACATATCTTTTGGAATTATGGCCAAAAAGTTAAACCTTTGTTTCATCAGACCATAACACATTTTCCCACATGCTTTTTGGAGACTTCAGGTGTGTTTTTGCAAAATTTAGCCAGGCTTGGATGTTTTTCTTAAGAAAAAGCTTCCATCTCACCACTCTACCCCATAGCCCAGACGTATGAAGAATACGGGAGATTGTTGTCACAAGTACCACACAGCCAGTACTTGCCAGATATTCCTGCAGCTTATTTTATGTTGCTGTAAGCCTCTTGGCAGCCTCCCTGACCACTTTTTTTTGTTTTTTCATCAATTTTGGAAGGAAGTCCAGTTCTTGGTAATGTCACTGTTGTCATATTTTCTCCACTTGATGATGACTGTCTTCACTGTGTTCCATGGTATATCTAATGCCTTGGAAATTCTTTTGCACCCTTCTCCTGACTGATACCTTTTTAACAATTAGATCCTCTGATGCTTTAGAAGCTCTCTGCAGACCATGGCTTTTGCTGTCGGATGCGACTAAGAAAATGTCAGGAAAGACCCACTAGAACAGCTGTTCTTTATTTGGGATTAATCAGGGGCACTTTAAATGATGGCAAGTGTGTACTGACTCCTTTTTTACATGAGTTTGAATGTGATTGCCTAATTCTGAACACAGCTACATCCCCAGTTATAAGAGGGCGTTAACATATTATATGTATGTGTGTGTGTATACATCTAATTACATCTTTATTTTTTTCTTTGAGTAGTTTCATTCCCCGTTACATGCTTTTTAAAAAAAAAAAATGTTTTGGGTATTACTCTTTAACAGGCTCCAATACTGGGCACTTTTAACCCCTTACTGCCCAGGCCAATTTTTATTTTTCAGCGCTTTCACACTTTGAATGACAATTGCGCGGTCATGCAACGCTGTACCCAAATTCACTTATGATCTTTTTTCACACAGAGCTTTCTTTCGGAAAAAAGACAGAACATTTTGAAAGAAAAAAAAAAAGTGTTTTAGTTTACCAGAAAAATTTGTAAATAAGTCATTTTTCTCCACTGATGTTCGCTAATGAGGAGGCACTAATATGCAACACTTATGGGCACTGAAGGGTAGCACTGATGGGCCTGCTGGGGTTGCACTGATGATCAGTGCTCTGATTACCTGTACAGACCCCCTGCAAGGATAAATGCCGCTGATCGGCTCTCCTCTCCTCACACCTTGTTTACATGTGATTGGCTGTGATTGAACACAGCCGATCACATGGGTAAAGAACCACGTCATCAGCTCTTTACCAGGATTGGGGTCGCACCCTGTCCCAGGGACATGGCTTGCCTGCGATTGGCGCGCAAGAGCGGTGACACTGGGGCAACGTCCTATGACGTTCAAGAAGGACAGGGGATCATTTTACTATACGGTGGGTGGTAAGGAGGTTAATGCCCATTATGTTCTAGCAGTCCTGTCTCTGGAGGCAGTTAAACACATGATTTCTAGAAGATCTACAGCCCACTTGCCTGCTTTGGCAGTGTTTCCAATTCACTGGCTGGACTAGCGATGCTTTGTTTAGTTTTCACCTTAATTGGACTGAGGATGAGTAGACATCCTCTGAAAGCAGATATTCTGAATGTACAGAGAAAAGCTTTTTTAAAAAAAATGACACATAACTGGGGCATATACTTTTAATACATTTTTATTTAAATATGATGAGTTTTGACAATAATAGTTTTAGGCAGGTGCATTAGAATATATTTCCAAAATATAAGCATGTATGTATACTGCTTTGCATAAGTGTTTACCCTTCTTGAATTTTGCATGTTTTTATTTTGATTCATGCAATGTATTTAAAACAGTATATGTTAAACAGAAAACACAGATATTTGTTGGTTAAATAATAATTATTCACCACCTTTGCCAACTTTATAGGGTAAGTTTTTAGCAGCTTTGCACATCTGGTTCTTACCATATCTGTCCATTCTTCATAGCAAAATTGCTCTTCTCTGCTAGGCTGGATAAGGGAACATTGGTGGGCAACAGCTGTCACTCTTTACCACAGATTTCTTCTAATTGAGGATGAACTTTTTTCTATGACATCCAAGTTTTTTTGGGTTCTCTGTAGCTTTGGATATGTGTTTTAAACTTATTGTCTTTATTGAAAGTTAAAGTGGCTGTAGACCTCAGACATGAAATATGAACAAAACCTCCTTCTATACTGTGTATTTGCCTCTCTCCAAAGCTCTGAGTGTCCCTTATCTCTGTTGCCTTGTTCTTATATCAGCACAAGTCTCTTCTGACAGTTTTCCCCAACACTAGAAGAAAACTGGTGGGGGGAGAGCTCCAGTTCACAGCCTGTGGCTGATATTCACAGCTGTGCTTGTTAGCAGTGTAGAGTGAAGAGGAGGGCATGTTCCTTCCTTCCAATATGGGCCCAGAGTTGTTCTCCCAGAGCTGTGCAGTGTGTGAATACAGAAGCCCCCTGCTTTCTGCTGCTTAGAGATGCTGCCAGATTTTATGTTGATCTTTGTGTTGTAGAAAACTGAACAGGACAAATGGCTGCAGATTACCAGATACAACTTATGCATGAGGATTTGTTTAATCTGTGTATCATCTGAGGATAATCACTTCACTGCGTTCTTATATGTAAGGGTTTATAACGACTTTAACTTCTACCCAAGTCTCTGATCTATTGCTGACCGAAACAGGTTTTTCCTTTGGCTCCTGCAACCCATCCTACCCCCTCTTGTGTGGTGGACTATTCGTAATATCATCCAAGTCCATACACCTGCTCTGCAGGTGAAGACGTCAGGAACAGTCCACCGCTGGACGTGGGGGAGCACAGGTTTCCGAAAGGATTGGGTGAGTATAGGCTCTGTGTTCACCTCTAGATAAAATGAGCAGTTAACCCATGGGATAGCCTTACTGCATGGGGAAAAGAAATTGCCTGGAATTGGGCTTTTAGTGGTTTGTCTCATACATGTAAACTGATACATTTTCTGGAGAGTTTGGGCTTTTGAAAAACAGACTTGCTGTATGGATCTTTAAGGCCTCATGTACACTGCTGCTGGTAAACCGACATTTAGGAGCAGTTGGGCGTCTTTTTTCGGCTGCCCCTGAACTCTCCTCTGTCATCTTATCAGTACATGTACACAGGGTCATTTATAGTCGTTTCTAGGCAGTTGAGTTTAGAAGCATTTTTTGGAAAGCAAAAAAATGCATTCAGGAAGGATGTTCAGAGGCATTTGAAACGCCAACAGCTTGTAAACGCAGTAACTGGCATTTAGTCGTGTTTCGTTTAGACGTTTTTAATGGAGATACATTTTTGTCTATTTGAAGAGGAAAAAAAAGCAAACACAGCAAAACAGACTTTTTTAAAATCGTCGTTTACTATCTGTCAAGTTAAATCGTTCAGGGGAGGTTGTAAAATGTCCTGTGTACATTAAAGTGGATGTAAACCCCCATTTTTTTTTTTTTTTTTATATATCATACTGTAGAGTATAAGATTTCCTATCATTTGCGCCCAGTCTTGCCACACAGAGTTAATCCATCTCTGAGCAATCCTCTTTTATTGTTCAGTGAGAAAAATCTTGACAAACAGAGAAAAACTTTGTCAAATCCTCCCCCTTGCTGTGAGTGACAGCCTAAGACATAGACATTATTTTTTAATTCCCTCCCCCACTCCTTTCTTCAGCAGCTCTGCAAGGATTGGCTGTTCCACACCTCAGCATGATTTGGCATGCTGAAGTCATGTGGTTACTTTCCTGTCTTTTTCACTGGATGTTAGAGATCATAGCAGAAGTTCAGTGTTAGAAATACACAGAGAAAAGTATAACAGGATCCTGTTATACTTTTCTTAATGTCTTTATTTGTTATATTATGTTCTGATAACTAAATAAAAAAATTGAATGTTTTAAAAAAAAAAAAAAAAAAAAAAAAAGAAATACACAGAGAAAATGCATATTGACAAGGGGAGTGTAGAGGTGGGCGGGGAGTGTACTGACATCACGACTCCACCCACCGAGCTCCAGACAACAGACCCACCCACAGAATATGCAGTTTTTCGGGTCTCATAACAGACAGAGGGGAGACATTTGACAGGTAAAGATACATGCAGGAGGTGTGTATATCCTTATAGATAACCTCTATGGCAGTAGTTTAGAAAGGATGACATTGGGTTGACATCCACTTTAAGCCTAAATGAAAATAGAAGAAAGAAAGCCTAAAAAAGGAAACCTACAGCGATCACATCTAAGAATTAGGCTGCAATCTAATAAATGCTTGCTACTGTTTAATACTGCTTTAAGACTTTTATTTCAAATTCTGGTTTAATTAATACTCTTTTTTTTTTTTTTTTTTTTTTGACAATGGAATAAATTTGGAAGTTATATTTTCACGAAATAGTGTATAATAATAGGAAATTTTATTAATGTATTTTTTTACAGTTTGTTTATGGCTTTAGAAACTTCGTCCTGCATTGTGGATGCGTAACACAATGACTGATGATTCTACTGGCACTGACTTGTTTGTAAATAAAGCCTTGTGATCACTGTGATTGGCTGATCACAGGAACCATGCTAATTGGTTTCTTGTCACTGTATCTGAAGGCCGCTACTAATTCTGCCATAGGGCTATTTATTTGCAAATCCTCGGAAGGGGGCATTGTAATGATAATCTTGAATAATCGGTATTTTGCATCAGACCTTAACAAATCTCACACATAGCTGTAAGCCATCTTTAAAAGCCTAGGAGCCAGCACTAAACAACCTGCATATTTACTGTATATGTAGCTAAAGGATGCATAGTTAGGCATTAGTTAAAAGACAAACAACTGTTCTGTTAATTTTGCAAATACTTTTCTTTCTTTTTTTTACAAATTGGAAAATACAGAACATACTTTATTTTCCAGGACAACTTAAAACGACAGTACACAGAAGGTGCCCAATGTTCACGTGGCCTGCCAGCATTTTGGTAGCTGCGCCAGTCATTCAGCGCAGACAAGTCATGGTCTTAGTGCTAACAAGCAGGCTATCGCTGGGGTTATGTTTGGGTAAAACAAGTACTGCCTCAGAACATAGTAGCTAATGTGACTGTTCTGGAAGTTGCCATTGCATGAGTGAAGTTCACCTTTCTCACACGCCAGCACGACTTACAATAGCTCACTCCTATCTAGTGCAACTCCCACTGTCAATATAATCACATTGGTCACTGCTGTCTCATGCAGCGTCAGTTTCTACCTAACAATAGTCCTGGCATTTCAGCGCCCCTCTCCCTACCAGTTTGTTTTTTTTTCAGTCACCCTGGGAATTGTCCAGCTGTACTTAGTTTGCCATATTATTTGGAAATACAAACCTCAAGGTTTTTTTCCCTACTTTGACATTGCAATTAAATTCATTCTTTCCATTAAATATTTTTGGATCAGTTTCTTAACATTTTGTTACCTCTTGACTCTTGGCTGCGGCTTACTTGGCCCTGGATGTTTTTTGTCCCCAGCTAAAAGCAGGTTGGGTTTAAAAAAAAAAAAGTAACATAAATTGATCTGAAAATTGACATGTTTAAGGGTATCCTTGATTTCCGAAGTATTAATGACAACCTTTTAATAAGTGAGACATTTGATCTATTATGTTTCACTTGCTTCCTGATTGATTTAACCTGCGCTGAATTAATGAAGCTAAAGACTTGCTAAACACATCAGTTCATTAAGCTAAATTTTGTCAAGTCATTGAAATCCCAAGCTAGACACATGTTTATAGATTCTGTAGAGATTGTGTCTTTAGAAGTCAGTTCTTCTGGTATTTCAGGAGTTAAGTCATAGGATAGAAAACCAAACCTTTATTCTTCCTTGTGCTCACAGTGGAGAGAGAACTCCACACGACTTTCATGGATCAGCTTCCTTCAGCATTAGCAGCTGATCCTCGCTCTGCCTCATTAAGATCAAATTATCCTTAATTAGCTCCTCCGATGTCCCACGTAATGTGCTGTGTTTAGAAGCAGCTTCAGAATAAGTCACTGTTCTGCCGTCTAATCGTGTGGGAGCAGTGCACTAATCTCTTCTGTCTGACTGCTCACCTCACAGGGGGTGCCTAACAGGCCTGACCCAAGATAGAACGGGTAAATCCAGTATCTGTATTTTGCTGAATTAAGATTCTGCAATTCCCTGGGCTGTTATTGAGTAAGAATGTTATACCTTCCATGCAGTGCAATCCTTTTCATGTAGTTTTATTCCCTAGGGCTATAGCTAACATTATGCAAACATTTGCTGTTGCTCATCCGGGGCCACTTATTTTACACTAGCCAGTTTTTCTAGCAGTCTTGTAAGAAATGAAGTTGTGTCCAACTAGATGATATTTGTTATTTGCTCTACCATATAACCTGATAGATGAAAGTGATTACATTGTAAAGTTCCTGTGATCAAAGTAAACAGTAGATTATCTTGCAGTGATGTAATTCAGCCTTAAAATCAGTCACTTCAGACTGTATAGGGACACAAGCCAAGCTGAATGTTTATCAGCTTTGTTGGATACAAAGCCTGTAGAAATTGACAAGGAAACACATTTACAGCTTTATATTCCAATCATCGTGGCAAGTATCTTACTACTTCTCCCCAAAGCGCTAAAACATTTACCATACTTTAGGAGAGAGAGCCTATTGGAGTTGTAGTTAACAAAACAGATATGCAACACCATTAACTTTGTCCATCCACCCACACAAAGGAGTTCTTCAGGACCAGTTATCCTTTCCTTTTAAACCACTAGTCCTCTCACTGACACCAACAAGATAAACAATTGGGCACATTTCCTTTCACCGAAAACAACAATGGGATACTATTCCTTCCACTAATACCATTGCTGAGCCACTATTTTACCTCCTGATGACCATAGGCACTATGTACATTTTATTTTCCCCCTGATGCGGGGACATTTTCTCCCTCCACTGGAGACAGTCCAGCCCCCCCCCTAAAGTCTGAAGGATAATAAACTGGCCCTTTTGTTTAGAAAGTTTGGAGACCCCTTTTTTAGACTGTTGTCTCAACCCTTTGTGGTCCAGCTGCAAAACTATGAAATATTATTGTGTGTGTGTATATATGTATGTGTGTGTGTGTGTGTGTGTGTGTGTATGTATATATAATATTTTTTATATATATAATGTTATGCCTCCCCTTCAGCAAAGTTAAATATGCAACATAAGGGCTGGAAAAATTTCACCCAGAATTCAGTCAGGCAGTGCCATGGTTGTCGTACATCAACCATCAAGGTGGAACCAGAATTCGTGCCATTCAGAGAAGTGAACTTAATTCTCACTTGTGAGGAACTGCAACTTTCTGTCATCAGCACCCCAGGCATGGAAAAGGATGGTGGATTTCATCTGCTGTCAGCAACTGGATCTAAGGGAATGGGCTTTCTACCTGGATGTGTTGTAAACCCTTTGCTGCAGGTGGGGAACTCTGGATCTTTGGCCAACCAGGTTCAACAACAAACTGGACATGTTTGTCTCCAGGTGCTGGAACCCAGGGGCCTTTGTAGTGCATGTTCTTGTGAATCTGTAAGCTCAGATTCACGTGATCTACGCCTTTTTACTTCCACGAGTCTTGCTCCACAGCATGGAGCCAAGTTCATTCTGGTGATTTTCCATTGCAACTAATTGGCCCAGGTGTACGTGGTACTCGGATGTACTCCTGGCAGACTCTGTGGGTCCTTCAGATTGTCCAAACCTTCTGTCCCAGGACCTGGTTCTCCATCTTGTTCTTGGTCGCTGGCTTTAATTGCATGGCTGGAATAGGGTCCTACCAGAATCCATGCCCACTTGAAGGCTAGAATGTCAACTTCTCAGTGTCTACCATCACACCTGAAAGCCTTCTTTGCTTAGTGTTAGACCAGGAAATTTCGTAAGTAGTTCTCTGTGTGACGCATCCTGTCCTTCCTCTCTCTGGCCTAGACCAGCGTCTGGCCTGCAGTACCTTTTTTTTAAAAGGGCAAATATCAGCCTTGACTATTCTGTTTCAGAGAATGTTGACCTCTTAACCCTTAGTTAAAGCCTTTGTGCGGGGATTTGCGCACATTGTTTCCCCTTTTTATGTTTCCATGGTTCTTTTTTCCCCCTTTTTAGGAGCCGTCTTTCTCACCCATTAGGGATATTATCTTGTCTGACATAATTTAAGCAGCCTTTCTCATTGCTATGACCTCTGTGCACAGGGTCTGAGTTGGCTAGCTTATACTGTAAAGTTCCTTTACTTCTGTTACCTAAGGAAAAGGTTGTACTGAGGTCTAAAGCCTCTTTTGAGGTGGTTTTATTCTTCCCTGTCAGCCAGGGCATGTGTCCTTTCTTCCTTATGTCCTTCTCCAAAGCATCCCGAGGACATTATTTTCCACTGTATACATGTGATGCACACTGAAAGAGTCTACTCTCATTTACAGCCTCCTTTCAGCAATCCTTCTTTGTCCTTGCAGGTGGCTCCCTGCTTCTTATTCCATCATTCCAGCATATGGTGTGATAAGGTTCCCCCATCTCTGTTAAGGAACACTTTGCCAGATTCATGGTGCTTCACAAGGCACCCATTCCTCAAATTTTCAAGGCTTACACCTGGTCTTCTGTTTCCATGTTTAAGCTTTTCCGGGTGGATGTTTGTGCATTTTCTTGTACAAAAGGCTTTATTGAGCATAAAGACCATTAATAGTACAGAAAAAGAAACACAAAAATGAACACAGTACGATTACATGTTTACATAGTCTAAAAATAACACCAAAAATAATTTGAAATACAAAGACTAGTAAAATTCCTGAGTGAGCATGGGTAGCTCTATGAAAACGTTGAATATGGTAAAGTAATTACACCCTGAATCACAGATGCATAGCAATACCGGTACAGGACATTATATAATGTATGAGTCACAAGAGAATACGCTACGTAACCTTACAGTAATGAACAAAACTCTAGGAAAGCAATATGTGTTCATAAACAATTTGTCATCATGCACTCTGCCCTAGCAGGACTAAACCTGCGGTCAGAGGGCGTAGAAAGGAGCCCGGAAATGTAGGAAGAAAGAGGACAGAAAAAGAGTAAAATAGGTATATAGAATAGGAATGAAAGGGAAGAAACAAAGAGAAATGGATAAGAGAAGGGGGGGGGGGTCCGCGGGGTGAGGGGGTGGAGACACACTACAAAGAGAGTAGTGCCGAATCGAAACACGAGGGGTGGGCATAAATCACCCATGGTTGCCATGTCCAGAGAAATTTGTCATGTGTGTCTGATAGCACTGCTGTCAGCTTTTCATTAACCATGATGTCATTAACGCGGTTTTTAACCGCTTCGAAACTAAGGACCGGGGTTTTCCAAGCCTTTGCATTAGTTAACTTAGTTGCAGTAAATATATGAGATGCCAGTTGGCGTTCTGGTCGTAGCAGTTCAGTAATTGGTTTCCCCAGAATGGCCTCAAAGGGGTCCCTCTTTATAGTAGTATTAAAGAGATTTCGAAAAAGTGCATAGACTCTGACCCACAGTCTGCATACCTTAGGGCACTTCCACCAAATGTGCGCCATCGTACCTTCCTGAGAACACCCCCGGAAGCATAAAGGGGAATACGATGGGATAAAACGCGCCAATCTGGCCGGGGTATATTACCATCTATAAAGTACTTTGTAAGCATTTTCCAAGAAAAGAACATTCTTGGAGCACTTAGACAGTGCAATAGTCATGGCCTGCCAATCCTCTGGGTCTAGCCTTTTACCCAATTCTGCCTCCCACTGGAGATGATATGGTCTTAAAGGCGGTTTTTTGGAGCCAATAATGGCTGCGTATATTAAAGAAATCAAACCTGAGGATTGGGGTCGTGATCTACAAAGACTTTCAAAAGGGGTTAAGGTATAAGGAGTAGATTGAAATCTTATGAGGGATAGGAGGAAATGTCGGATTTGTATGTATCTAAAATGTTCCCTGAGGGGGATGTCGTGAGAAGAACGTAAGTCTGCAAATGTTGTAATCCTTGTCGGGGAAAGCATGGAATGGACATCCACAAAGCCATTTTCAGTCCACCACTGGAATTGCTGTGGATTATCGTGTCCAGGTGGGAACAATGGACATTGAAGAAGGGAAAGTAGGGGAAGATGCGGAGAGATTAGACCTGCAGAATATTTGACTGTGTCCCATAACCAAAGGGAATGGGCCAAGCATGGACCAATAGTAATTGAGCGGTGTGCTTGAGGGAGCCATGGGAGGGAAGCTAAGGGTATTGGGTGAGAGTCCACCAGGTCCATAGTGGCACACAACGGCATCTGATATTTCTCATGAAGGTGGGATAATGGGGCGATGGCTGCTGCTGTATAGTAAGCCTGTAGGTTGGGCACGAAAGGCCACCGTTAATCTTACGAGGTGCATTTACTAATGCCATTTTCAGGCTTAAGCTGAAGAAAGCTCTGATTCTGTGAAGCCCTGCTTGACTACTTTGACTACTTTACAAACTGCTAGTGTTTGTATATGTGCAAAAGCAAGCCAGCACACCCTTTTTGTATAACTTCACAGAAAATAGTGTAGATATGTCAAACATTGTGCAGCGCTAATACCCTAAGTAATCCTGCCTATAGCACCAGTAAGCTACATAAAAGAGTAAACGTTGCCAAAAATGTTCATAAAATTGTGAATGAATAATATATCAGTGACCCAAACATGCATAAAAAGTTTATTATCTTCAATAAATAGTGCACTTTGTGGTAATTAAGTCTACTTGTAAAAATTATCAGTGACGGCCGCCACTGACCGTGATAACTTCTTCCGACACCACTTTGTGAATAAATGCGAGTCTGCTCACCTCAAGATAATAGGCAGTCTAAGCATCTAAGCAGGCACTTTGATATGTCACAGAAGGAAGTCACTCCATGTCTCCATCTTTAATGGGAAATCCTGAATAAATGCTTCACCTCTCCTCCAAATGAATCCTAAGCCTAAGGTTAGTCAGTATTATATTGCACAGTGTTCCCCACATAGATGTGACTTTAAAGTAGATGTAAACCCTCATATACCAAGTGAAGTGAGCAGCCTCAGATGATACACAGCGATGAAACAAATCTCCCTACATAAGTTTTACATGTATGTCTGCTGTCTTCAGCTTGCTATGTTGTTTAGAAAGTGAACATCGTGTTCGATTTTTTTTTTTTTCTCTTCCTGTTCACCGCTGGGTGTTGATTCTTTGCATACACTGTGTGACAGCTGATTGGAGTTAAGGCGCACGCTATGGTTGTCCCGATACCGATACTAGTATCGGTATTGGCACCGATACCGAGCATTTGCCCGAGTACTTGTACTCGGGCAAATGCTCCCGATGCTTCCCCCGATACCTGGAAGTCAGCTGTGATCGGCGCGTGGGGGAGTTACAAGATTCTCCCCCAGCGGATTTCAGCTGCTTTAGTGACATACAGCGGTGATCGGTCACTGCTGACTGTCACTGCCCCCTCCGTTCCTCTGTCCCCCTCCGCTGTCCCCCTCCGTTCCTCTCTCCTTTTCTGTCCCCCTCCGCTCCTCTCTCCTTTTCTGTCCCCCTCCGCTGTCCCCTCTGTTCCTCTCTCCTCTGTGCCTCTCCGCTGTCCCCTCCGTTCCTCTCTCCTTCTCTGTGCCTCTCCGCTGTCCCCCTCCGTTCCTCTCTCCTTTTCTGTCCCCCTCCGCTGTCCCCTCCGTTCTGCTGTGCCTCTCCGCTGTCCCCTCCGTTCCCCTCTCCTTCTCTGTCCCCCTCCGTTCTCCCCCTCCGTTCCGCCGTCCTCCTCCTCCTTCCTTTGTGAATGGACAGAGTCAGCTGACTCTGTCTATTCACATTACTGAAACATGAATGGAGAGGAGCCGCTGTCTTCTCTCCATTCATTTTCAGTGCAGCTGAGGCTGCAGAGAAAGGGACTGGGGAATCTCTAACCTCTGTCTCTTTCTCTCTCTCAAGGGGGAGATATCAGAGGTCTGTTAAGACCAATGATATCTCACCAAAGCCCCCCAACAGGGCTGATTAAAAAAAAAAAAACACATATTGCAATAAAGAATAAAAAAAATTATTGTAAAAAATAAAAATTGTAAATTTAAAAAAAAAACACACACACACACATACACTATTCACCACCCCCCCCACAAAAAAAGCACTGTTAAAAAAAAAAAAAAAAAACAAAACACTGTCACGTGACATAAAAAAAAAGTATCGTATTCGGTATCGGCGAGTACTTGAAAAAAAGTATCGGTACTTGTACTCGGTCCTAAATGTGGTATTGGGACAACCCTAGCGCACACCCCCACTCCACATAGGCGAAGGAAGGAATATGCAGAGCTGTGCTGTGAATAGACCAGCTCTCAGCTAATCTATTTATAGCACCCACCCCGGCACAAATTTCAGGCTGGTTTTTATCTCCGTTGTCGGAGAACTTGTCAGAAATGATGCTGATAACAGAAGAACCGAGCAGCAGGCAAGACATGGAACTTTTTACTAGATAAGAAAACGCTACAGATATGTGTTTAGGTCAAATTTCATAAATCAGGTTTACATCCACTTTAATATCAACGATTTTAAAGCCACATCCAGATGCTCTCCATTTAAAAGATTTTATTGAATTTAAAAACAACCATTGCTACTGACATAAATGCACTCAACAACCGACATGAAAATAAATGTGTATGCCACCGCTTTCTTGCAGATCGGGAAATTCTTTGCCGACAGTCCACACATGCTAGACGTGATGACATCACTCAACTCCTCCATTAAGCATTGCATCATGTGCATTTAGCGAGTAGGCTATAGTTACTGTATATATACGCTACTGTGTAAAAGTTTTTTAGGCAGGTGTGAAAAAATGCTGTAAATTAAGAATGCTTTCAAAGAAGTATGGCCAAAGCTTTTTTGGTCCTACGTCTATGGATCACAGGAGAGCATTCGTTCTGCAACCCTGTTACCTGTGGTCAAAGTTCACTGTCGGCTGACATCAGCTATCTGGACCTGCAGCTGACCTGGCATCTCAGTGAATTGCTGGGCAACTGAGCGAGTGCCCCCCCCCCCCCTCCATAGCCTGGCGCTCCAGTGAGCGTTGAAGGGTCAGAGCAGATAGTCAGTGACTGACCACCACCACTCTGCTCAGAGCGGAGGAGAGAACTGAGCAATCAGTGGTATTATGTTGAGATCAGGGCTCTGTGGGGGTCAAACTATCACTTCCAGGACTCCTACTTAATGACATTGGCTGTATGATTGGGGTCCTTGTCCTGCTGCAGAATACATTTGGAGCCGATCACATAATGGTATGGCATTATTGATAAGTATCTGCCTGTACTTCTCAGCAATGACACCATTTCCTGACCAAATCTTTGACTCGGTTTGCAGAAATGCAGCCCCAAACTTGCAGGGAGCCTCAACCACGCTTTGTTTTTGTCTGTAGACGATTATTATTGTACCGTTCTCCAGCCTTTCGGTGAAGTCTTCTGCTACAGCCAGATATTTCAAAATTTGACACCTCAGTCCAGAGCAATTGCTGCCATTTCACTGCACCCCACTTGCTATGTTTTTAATGCATAGTTCAGTCGCTTAGCCTTGTTTCCACGTCAGAGGTATGTGTATGGCTTTTTGGACGCAATTCTTCTGTGAAGACCACTTCTGGACCAACTACTATGAACAGCAGATGGGTGTACCTGGGTCCCACTGGTTTCTGCCAGTTCTATGCTAATGGCACTGCTGAACATCTTCCGATGTTGAAGGGAAGTAAGCATGATCTGTCTTTTCATGTGCAGCATTAAGTTTCCTTGGCCGACCACTGCGTTTACAGTTCTCAACATTGCCAATTTATTTATGCTTCTTCAAAAGTGTTTGAACAGCACATCTTGAAACCCCAGTCTGCTTTGAAATGTTTGCCTGGGAGAGACCTTGCTGATGCAGTATAACTACCTTGTGTCTTGTTGCTGTGCTTAAAGGCTAAGTTCACCTTTTTTTTTTCTAAATTCCAGCTCCCCTAGGTACCAATATAGCATTCATGTACTTTTTTTGCAAAATATCAAAGCTTTCCATAAATTCTACAGACACGCACCTTACTGTCCTCCATCCATGATTCAAAACATATCTATTGCTTCTGTCTTGCGTCCTTACAGACTTTAGGTCATGACACAGGAAGGAGTTGACCAGCTGACCTCATTAGCACACACCCTGCATCATCCACCCTCCCACTCCCAACTGCATTACTCTGCTCCAGTGCCTGGCTATTTTTGCGTGATGCCGCTATGACTTCCAAAGTGAGCGCTGGAGGTGGGGGTAGTTTATGAGTAAATATTAAAGTTAATTATTTTATAATGTTAGTCAGTTTCCACCAACCCCCCCCCCCCCCCCAGATTTCACTCCCACTCTAGCTGTTAATCTTATCATATCATTGCGCTACCAGCAAAAGGCTGACCATGTCTGCGGTGTGTGTGAAAATATTTTAGAGTTAGTTTATATACTATTTGCACGTAAATTTTCAATGAAAGATAAAATATGTTTACGCAAAACAGAATGATGGCCTTCTGCCATTCTATTTATTACTGTTTTGCACAGTATTTTTTCAGTACATTTACGTGAAACAGATTAGAAGCCTTTTGACATTCAGTTGGGTGGTTCTATTTATTACTACTGTATTACACAGTAATTAATAAAAGTGAAAATAAGTCTACATAAACATAAAGGCTCTTTGCCATTCTATGTTTTGCCTGTTGTTTTTTTTTTTTTTTTTTTTTTTTTATTATTATTGTGCAGCATATTTAGGTTTTTTAAAAATGTTAAATATATATTTTCTGTCCAATTTTTTTTGTTACTTTTCAAGAAGTTATTTTATGTTACTGGATTGTACTTTTTAAAATCCTATTCATTTAAATTCATGATATTAATTTAAGTCCAAAATATAATACAACTATTTATAAAAAATATATATATATATTTTTAAAAACTGTCCATTTCAGTTTCGGTTTTCAGCCAAGTGCACCTTGAATTTTTGGTTTTGGTCCAGAATTTTAGTCTAGAAATTGATAATTATTAGAATCTGATTGGTATAATTGGTTAATGGCTCATACACACGGTCCGAAAATCGGACGAAAAATACCACTTTCGACGCGATTGTGCGATAACCAGGTTGTTAGTACAGAGCTTTCGAGAACCGATCACGACAGTTTATCTGATATTAGATCGGACAAGCACGATAATTTTCCTCGTATGATACCAGATCTTACGATTTCCATTCAGTCAGTACAGTTGTCCGAAAATACAATACAAATACATTACAACACATGAAATCACTTCTGTTTTTTTTTTTTTTTATTACCTGTCGTATGAGAATTTTCGTGACTTTAGTAACCTATTCAATTTTTACTTGCGTCTATTGAGCGAAAAAAGTCGGGCGATCTGTCATCCGATTTTCGGATCATGTGTACGGGCCATAATACTTTGGGTGCAAAATGTGCACGTGTAAGAATTAATGCTGATTTCAAGCCATAGGGTAGTCACACCAAATATTGATTTGATTTGATTTAGATATTTTTTTTCTTCTGTTCACTCACTTTACGTTTTGTAAATTGATGAAAATAAACAATTAAAATGTATACTTAACCGCTTCCAGACCAGCCGCCGCAGTTTTACTGCGGCAGGTTGGCTCCCCTACGTGAAATCACATTACTGTACGTGATGTCGCGGGGTCCAGATAGCAGACCAGGAGACACAGAACAGGGACAAGTGTGTGTAAACACACACTTCCCTGTTCTGTTCTGACAGGAGTGACAGATCGTGTGTTCCTATTAGCTAGGAACCACGATCTGTCACTTCCTGTACTTAGTCCCTCCCCCTTCACTTAGAATCACCTCCCAGGGAACATATTTAACTCCTTCACCGCCCCCTAGTGTTAACCGCTTCACTGCCAGTGACATTTTTACAGTAATCAATGCATTTTTAATCGCACTGATCGCTGTATTAATGCCAGTGGTTCCAAAAATGTGGCAAAATTGTCCGATGTGTCCGCCATAATGTCGCAGTCACGATCCACTATTTTGGAGACGCTGTAACTTTTGCGCAAACCAATTAATATTACCAATTAATAATTATTGCAAATTTTTTTTTTTTTCCAAAAATATGTAGAAGAAAAATATTTTTATTTATATATTATTTTGGGGATATATATATATATATTTTTGGATATTTATTATAGCAAAAAGTTAAAAAAAAAAAAAAAAAAAAGCGGTTTTTTTTCAAAATTGTCGCTCTTTTTGTTTATAGCGCAAAAATAAAAACCGCAGAGGCGATCAAATACCACCAAAGAAAGCTCTATTTGTGGGGAAAAAAGGACGTCAATTTTGTTTGGGTACAACGTCGCACGACCTCGCAATTGTCAGTTAAAGGGACGCAGTGCCAAATCGCAGAAAGTGCTCTGGTCAGGAAGGGGGTAAATTCTTCCGGGGCTGAAGTGGTTAAAGCATTCTTACAACATTTCTTCACACCTGCCTAAAACTTTTGCCCAGTACTGTAGTAGGTACACATTGTTGCACTTTGGGTGTTTTACTATATTCAGCACCTTTGATATATCTGCTGACTCAGTCTTATATTGGCAGTATCCAATCTGTAACAAAGCTCAAGTATGTCAGTTGCAACCATGCTTCTTAACAGTAAGGATGCATTCAGGCATGTTCACAAGTCCACATGTTAGCGCCCGCCAGGAAGCTGACACTCCGCAGTGCTGATCACAGGCAGTAAGACATTTCCTGATCCGCAGCTGCACAGATCAGGAAATGTCTCGCTACCTTGGTTAGCGCTGCGGAAGGGGCAGCTTCCTGGTGGGCACGTGGACTTGCAAACACGCCTGAGCTCATCCTTACCAGTCTTTCCCTAGCCACTTACCGTATCTTGCATGCATCACACCTGTGTTACACTGAAGGCTATACAATTTTATAATAAACCCACCAGGAGTGCAGCAGTACCAGCTATCTGTTTGTCTGAATTGGGATTCTAGCGGTGTTGTTGACATAGGAAGGAAGGAGATGCACTGCAAAGATCTCAGGAGCTGGGTAAGGTGCCTGTGTTTTTGTTTTCCTTCCAGCCTGACCTGACCCAGTAGCAGCAGCAGAGTGTGTGGCTGGGATCTGTGCATTAATTCATCTGGTCGTCTTTACTGTGAGGGCCAGTTCACACCAGATGCTGTTCCAGATGCACTTTTTTTCTGCACTAAAAAGGCATGCACAGTGTTTTTCATGTATTCAATTGCTCTAGTTCACACCAATGCAGTCAATTCCAGTCAGTTTCTGCACCAGAAATTGGAATACATGGAAAACACTGCATGCATTTTTACTGAAGAAAAAAGCGCCCAGAACTGTATCTGGTGTGAACTAGCACTTAATGGATCACGGGATCATCCCCAGCTCCTATGCACTTTAGACAAACTGCTGCTCCTCAGCCCACTGGAGGGAAGCAGTCTCATTCTAGTGGCTCAATGCAGCATTGCAGGGATTTGCTCCATCCATTGATGACTAGCCTGACTCTGCTGCATACGATGTGTTCCCTCCTCTGCTTACATGAGATGGCATTGTTTTCAGAAAAGTAATAATCGCCATCAAAGACTGGTTTGCTACTAACCTTGCAGGATAAAGTTCAGTTCTGGTGACCCGCATTAGGGCAAGATGAGAAACTGCAGTATCGTTTATGAATTTTTCTCAGGGTTGCAGATACATTTTGCTAAGACATGCAGTATAGAAAGAGTTAAAGTGCCACACCACTTCTAAGAGGTTCAGATAAAACTTTATTATATTAACCCTTTCATGACTAAGCCTATTTTTGACATTTGGTGTTTACAAGTTAAAATCCAAATTTTTACTAGAAAATTACTTAGCGCCCCCAAACAAAATATATATATTTTTTTTAGCAGAGAATCTAGAGAATAAAATGGCGATTGTTGGAATATTTTGTGTCACACGGTATTTGTGCAGCAGTGTTTTAAACGCAACTTTTTGGGAAAAGGGACACTTTCATGAATTTAAAAAAAAACAAACAGTAAAATTAGTCCAATTTTTTTGTATAATGTGAAAGATGATGTTGCGCCGAGTAAATAGATACCAAACATGTCACACTTTATAACTGCACGCACTCGTGGAATGGCGACAAACTACGGTACCTAAAAATCTCCATCGGCGACGTTTTAAATTTGTTTTACGGTTACCAGGTTAGAGTTACAGAGGAGATCTATTGCTAGAATTATTGCTCTCTCTGACGATCGTGGCGATACCTCACATGTGTGATTTGAACACAGTTTACATATGCGGGCGCGACTTCTGTATGCGTTTTCTTTGCTGCGCGGGGATGGGGGCACTTTTAAAAAAAAAAAAATTTCTTATTTATTTTAATTATTTTTATATTAATAAATTGTGTTTTAAAGAAAAAAAAAATTGTGATCACTTTTATTGCTCTCACAAGGAATGTAAAAATCCCTTGTGACAGTAATAGGTGGTGACAGGTACTCTTTATGGAGAGATCGGGGTTCTAAAAGACCCCCAATCCCTCCTTTGCACTTCAAAGTATTCAGATCGCCATTTTCGGCATGACGTAGCTTCCGTGTTTACGATTAGGAGGCTGGAGCGAAGCCGGTCACGGCTTCGTTCCAGTCTGTCCCTAGCCGCCAGAGGCTGTGGATTGGTCATCGGGCCACCCGATGGAACGGGAGGCCCGGGAAGAGAGGTGGGGGGCGTCCCCTCCACTCCTCCGGTATAACAGCCGAGCGGCTTTTAGCCACATTGGTTGTTATAACTGGATAGCCGATCACCGGCTCTAAAAAAAACAGTACCGGCATAATGCCTGCAGCTGTGGGCATCATCCCGGTATAACCCCGGAAAGCAGAGTACGCACATCTGCGTACGCTCAGCGGGAGCCCAGGAACCAGATAATTTACACCAGCAGTAATACCTTAAGATAACAATACCAGTGAAGTAAACCTACGGGTCCAGCGCTATCTTTCCACGTCAACATGGCATCTGAGCAGGGCACCCAGGACCTGGTTGCCAGCAAATATTTTTAGATTCAAATTGTTAATGGGTAGGCTGAATGAACAAAGTTGCTCGATCAACTTGGGTACCACCAGCCTGCTGGATTCTCTTGTGAATATCGCTAGTGGCTGCTATAGCCACTAGCAATAATCGCTGTCAGGAGCCCAGCAGGAGTTATTCCCGCATCAACACTGTTTGTGCTGATGGGGGAATCGAGCGGCTTTGAAAGAAATTTGCTTCATGTATGGCTGGTCTTAGGTTCAGGCTGCTGCATGCTCTCAAGGTGTCTCTGTTAATTAAGGCCTTAGATAACACTGCCAATGTCCTCTCCATGCACCTTTTTAAATGAGCATTAATCCTTTATGATGGCTTCAACTTAGCAGACCAATGGTGACAACCCTAAGGCCCCATTCACACCTGATTGTAGTGTTTTTGAGGCGTTTTGATGCGCGTTTCCATGCAGCTTTTTCTGGCGTTTTTGAGCTTTGGCGATTTTTTTATTAGCCAATAGCAAAAACGATCATCTGTTTAATCATTTGTTGCTATGTTTTTAGATTTTGTCATCTGCTTCCTGCTCCAAAACTGCCCGATTCGAGCGACAAAATATGGGTCCAGAACTTGTTTGAGCTTCAGGTGTTGGGCTTCAGCCGACTTGGAGTGGAGATGTGAACCATCTCCATAGAGAAAAATGGATTTTTTCCCCTCAAGTGTTTTGTAGCTTCAGGCTTCAAGCTACAAAACGCTCAGGTGTGAATGGGGCCTTAGTTTGTTGTATTGCAGGTAATGCTTTAATGATGCACATCTCTTTTTTGCTTCCTGTTTTGTTACTGTGCTCTTTTTCTTGGTGGCTGCAGTTTATAACATTACCCCTTTGCACTTTCTTACTCTCCAGGTCACCCATCGTGTTTAAAATTCTGTCCAGAGCTCACCTCTAATGTAAAAGCACTGAGGTGGCAGTGCATCGAATGCAAAACTTGCAGTGCCTGTAGGATTCAAGGCAAAAATGCAGTGAGTTCTGTAGGGCTGTTCACATTTATTTGTTTGGTTAATTATTTTAGCCATTAGGTTTAAACGCCAGTGATCAAACTCTCATTTCACTTTCTCTTCCAGGATAATATGCTTTTTTGTGACTCTTGTGATCGAGGATTTCACATGGAATGCTGTGACCCACCTCTGGCCCGCATGCCAAAGGGTATGAATTTTTCCATTTATAAAATTTGAAGCATGCATGGAGCACTCATCCAGTGCAAACACAGTAGTGTACATATGTGATGCCTTGGAAGAAGGCCTATCTCCATGATGCAATATATACAGTGGCTTGCGAAAGTATTCGGCCCCCTTGAACTTTTCAACCTTTTGCCATATTTCAGGCTTCAAACATAAAGATATAAAATTTTAATTTTTTGTGAAGAATCACCAACAAGTGGGACACAATTGTGAAGTGGAACGAAATCTATTGGATATTTAAAACTTTTTTAGCAATTAAAAAACTGAAAAGTGGTGCGTGCAAAATTATTCGGCCCCTTTACTTTCAGTGCAACAAACTCACTCCAGAAGTTCAGCGAGGATCTCTGAATGATCCAATGTTGTCCTAAATGACTGATGGTGATAAATAGAATCCACCTGTGTGTAATCAAGTCTCTGTATAAATGCACCTGCTCTGTGATAGTCTCAGGGTTCTGTTGAAAGCGCAGAGAGCATCATGAAGACCAAGGAACACACCAGGCAGGTCCGTAATACTGTTGTGGAGAAGTTTAAAGCCGGATTTCCCAAGCTTTAAACATCCCAAGGAGCACTGTGCAAGCGATCATTTTGAAATGGAAGGAGTATCGGACCACTGCAAATCTACCAAGACCTGGCTGTCCCTCTAAACTTTCAGCTCAGACAAGGAGAAGACTGATCAGAGATGCAGCCAAGAGGCCCATGATCACTCTGGATGAACTGCAGAGAACTACAGCTGAGGTGGGAGAATCTGTCCATAGGACAACAATCAGTCGTACACTGCACAAATCTGGCCTTTATGGAAGAGTGGCAAGAAGAAAGCCATTTCTCAAAGATATCCATAAAAAGTCTCGTCTAAAGTTTGCCACAAGCCACCTGGGAGACACACCAAACATGTGGAAGAAGGTGCTCTGGTCCGATGAAACCAAAATCGAACTTTTTGGCCACAATGCAAAACGATATGTTTGGCGTAAAAGCAACACAGCTCATCACACTCAACACACCATCCCCACTGTCAAACATGGTGGTGGCAGCATCATGGTTTGGGCCTGCTTTTCTTCAGCAGGGACAGGGAAGATGGTTAAAATTAAGGGGAAGATGGATGCAGCCAAATACAGGACCATTCTGGATGAAAACCTGTTGGAGTCTGCAAAAGACTTGAAACTGGGACGGAGATTTATCTTCCAACAAGACAATGATCCCAAACATACAGCAAAATCTACAAAGGAATGGTTCACAAATAAACGTATCCAGGTGTTAGAATGGCCAAGTCAAAGTCCAGACCTGAATCCAATCGAGAATCTGTGGAAAGAGCTGAAAACTGCTGTTCACAAACGCTCTCCATCCAACCTCACTGAGCTCGAGCTGTTTTGCAAGGAAGAATGGGCAAGAATTTCAGTCTCTCGATGTGCAAAACTGATAGAGACATACCCCAAGCGACTTGCAGCTGTAATCGCAGCAAAAGGTGGCTCTACAAAGTATTAACGCAAGGGGGCCGAATAATTTTGCACGCCCCACTTTTCATTTTTTTATTAGTTAAAAAAGTTTCAAAAATCCAAAAGATTTCGTTCCACTTCACAATTGTGTCCCACTTGTTGGTGATTCTTCACAAAAAATAAATATTTTATATCTTTATGTTTGAAGCCTGAAATGTGGCAAAAGGTTGAAAAGTTCAAGGGGGCCGAATACTTTCGCAAGCCACTGTACATATGCGCTTGGTGTCAACAGGTTAAATTGTAGGATTTAATGATGTTAAATCAGAGCTGTCTTGTTTCAAAGTGGATGTAAAACCCATTCATGAAATCTGACCTGGGCATATATATCTGCAGTGTTTACTTATCTCTCTCCAAAGAGCTAAGTCCCGTGTCTTTCTGCGTTCCTCAGCATGATAAATTCTGACAAGTTCTCCGACACAGGATATAAAAGCAGTTGAAAAAAAAGTGTCAGGGATGGAACTTGGAGGTAGATGAGCAGAGAGCTGATCTATACACAGCACAGCTCTGCAAGTTTCTTTGTTCCTCTGCCTATGTGTGTGTGTGGGGGGTGCCTTTCCTCCAATCAGCTCACACAGTGTATGCCCAGACTCCCCTCCCACTGCTAAAACAGGAAGAAATATTTGTCACTCGATGTGCACTTTCTAAAGAATATAGAAAGCTGAATACCGCAGATATACATGTAAAACTTATGTAGGGAGATTTTGTCTCTGTATCATATGAGGCTGTCCACTGGGTGTATGTGAGGGTTTACATCCATTTTAATAGTGAGAAATAAAGTCATAAATATCCATTAACTAAATTTAGTTTAATTTAAAAGGTGTTTACATTTTTGCAGCACAATCCCAGCCATTTAATGGTGTCACTTTTTAGGTATGTGGATTTGTCATGTCTGCCGGCCAAAGAAAAAGGGTCGTAAAATCATTCAAGAGAAAGCTGCACAGATCAAGAGGCGATACGCAAAACCCATTGGCCGACCAAAAAACAAATTAAAGCAACGCATGTTGTATGTATTCCTTTTTCCTGTTTTTATGTTTGATTTTTATGTTGAAAAGAGTTACTCTGGTTGCATAATACTACAGAGATCCTGTGGAGATATATCTATATCTGATACCCTGGTCATGTCCTCCATGATCTGCCCTCCAATGTTTCTACATCTGTATTTAGCCAGATTTGCAGTTCGTAGTTTACTTCTTTTTTTTTTTTCCTGGATTTTTAAGTTATCACTTCTGTCCGACCTGATTCTCACTCACTGTTTTTTACTGCAGAGCTCTGTGCTTCAGTGAAAACAGTCATTCTCCTCCATGACAACTCCTAGGGACTGGTTCATTATAGATCATTGGTGAAGGAATTTGTTGATATTGCCTAACTAATACAGATACATCTCAAAAAATTTTACTATCCTCAAAGTTAATTTATTTCAGTAACTGAATTCAAAAAATGAAACTCTTATATTTATATATGTTCATTACACACAGAGCAATATATTTCAAGCGTTTCTTTCTTTTAATTTTGATGATTATTGCTTACATGTAGCGACAACTCAAAATTCAGTATTTCAGAAAATTAGATTACATAAGACCAATAAAAAAGTATTTTTAATACAAAAAAATTGGCTTACTGAAAAGTATGTCCATGTGCAGTAAAGTATGCACTCAATACTTGGTCGTGGCTCCTTTTGCATGAATTGCTGCATCATTGCAGCGTGGCATGGAGGCAATAGGCCTGTGGCACTGCTGAGGTGTTATGGAAGCCCAGGTAGCTTTGATAGCAGCCTTCAGCTCGTCTGCATTGTTGGGTCTGGTGTCTCTCATCTTCCCCTTGACAGTACCCCACAGAATGTTTATGGGGTTTAGGTGAGATGAGTTTGCTGGCCAATCAAGCACAGGGATAACACGATTATTAAACCAGGTATTTGTACTTTTTGGCAGTGTGGGCAGGTGCCAAGTCCTGCTGGAAAATGAAATCAGCATCTCCATAAAGCTGGTAAGCAGAGGGAAGCATGAAGTGCTCTAGAATTTCCTGGTAGAGGGCTGCGCTGACTTTGGACTTGATAAAACACAGTGGACCAACTCCAGCAGATGACATGGCTCCCCAATTCATCACTGACTGGAAACTTCACACTGGACCTCATGCAACTTGGTTTCTATGCCTCTCCACGCTTCCTCCCGACTCTGGGACCTTGGTTTCCAATTGAAATGCAAAATTTACTTTCATCCGAAAATAGTACCACTGAGCAACGGTCCAGACATTTTTCTCCTTAGCCCAGGTAAGACAGTTCTGATGTTGTCTCTGGTTCAGGAGTGGCTTGACACAAAGAATGCAACAGTTGTAGCCCATGTCCTCGATACGTCTGTGTGGTGGCTCTTGAAGCACTGACACCAGCCGTAGTCCACTCCTTGTGAATCTCCCCCAAATTGCTTCACAATCCTCTCTAGGCTGTGGTTATCCCTGTTGCTTGTGTACCTTTTTTTTATCACACTTTTTCATTCCACTCAACTTCCCATTAATATGCTTGGATAAAGCACTCTGAACAGCCAACTTCTTTAGCAATTACCTTTTGTGACTTATCCTTCTTGTGGAGGGTGTCAATGACTGTCTTCTGGACAACTGTTAAGTTAGACGTCTTCCCCATGATTGTGTAACCTACTGAACCAGACTGAGACAATTTAAAGGCTCAGGAAACCTTTACAGGTGTTTTGAGTTAACTGATTAGAGTGTGACACAATGAGTCTACAATATAGAATTTTTTCACAATATTCCAAATTTCCGAGATACTGAATTATGGGTTTTCACTAGCTGTAAGCCATAATCAAAAGTAAAAGAAAGAAATGCTTGAAATATATCACTCTGTGTGTAATCTATATAATTTGAGTTTCTTTTTTAATTGAATTACTGAAATAACATTTTTGATGATTATCCAATTTTCTGAAATGCACCTGTATATCACATAGGATTTCTTCTTAAAGTGGATTTTCAGTTTAACACCCAACCCCCCCCCCCCCCCCTATTTTTTTATTTTTTATCCATCCATACCTGGTTGGGGTCCTGCATATTTAAAGTACTCGCCCACCCAGCGGATCCAGCGCCACCATCATCTTCAATTACGTCATTGGGAGGCTGCAGGCATTCCTGATTCAGCCGGCAGTTCTCCCAACACATAAATTAACAAACAAAAAAAAGAGCCCATTTTGCTCAGCTGAGGGGTGGAGGCAATATCCATTCAAGGGTAAAGATCTGATTTAATGTTTGTATCATTGAAGCCTTTTTTCTTGCATACAATTGTGTGACCAATGCCACTGGCTAAGTTTACATTTTCTAAGCAAAAAGTGACTTAAAATGAATGTTTAGAAGTGCATTCATTCTGCACTTTCTGCAGTGCTCATCCTGAATAAAAACACGGGATCAGCCCTTTGAAGATTTTGTTTCTATTGTTAGCAAAAAAAAAAAAAAAAAAACGCACAAAACTGGAAGCAGCCAGGCACCTAGGCCAGTATCTCAATAGGAATAATGCCGCGTACACACGAGAGGACTTTCGACCGGAGTGGTCCAACGGACCGAGTCCGGCGGACAATTCGACCATGTGTGTGGGCTTCATCGGACCTGCAGCGGACTTTTTCGGTCGAAAATCTGACCGACTTTAGATTTGGAACATGTTTCAAATCTTTACGTCGGAACTCCGCCGGACCCAGTTCCTATCAAAGTCCGCTATGCTAGTCTGACGGACGAAAACCGACGCTAGGGCAGCTATTGGCTACTGGCTATCAACTTCCTTATTTTAGTCCGGTCGTACGTCATCACGTACGAATCCGTCGGACTTTGGTGTGATTGTGTGTAGGCAAGTCCATTCCTTGGGAAAGACCGTCGGACCAGTCCGGTCGAAAAGGCCGCTCCTGTGTACACGGCATAAGGCAGATTCCTGCCATGCCAATACCGTATTTCATGCTTGTAGATTGGTCCCAAAGCATTGGTATCTTTCTTGTATCAGGAGGTAGGGCGGTAATATTTTTTTTTCACAACTGACAATTTTTATTATCAGTTTTCAAAAATACAAAGTACAGGACATTCAAATTGCCATAGTGCAAAAGGTTCATCACACAAATAACTGAATAAAAATACAGTGGGTAAAAGAAAGGGAAAATGCACATTCACAAACAAGTCTTATCCACACTGAGGTATGCAGCCTCATAACAAAAGTCACTGTACAAAGAAGTTTGGGGCCCAACCAAAAGTTACCATCCGTGCATGTCCCACAGCAAGAGTTGTGGGACATTCCCAGACCTGGTTATGAGTGTCTAATGAAGAGTTAAGGAATGCAGCCAGGTCTATAAATATTGGGACATCGACACAATTCTAATATTTTTGGCTCTATACACCACCACAATGGATTTGAAATGAAATGAACAAATTGTGCTTTAACTGCAGACTTTCAGCCTTAATTAGAGGGTCTTTACATCCAAATCAGGTGAATGGTGTAGGAATTACGACAGTTTGTATATGTGCCTTCCACTTTTTAAGGGACCAAAAGTTAAGACAATTGACTGCTCAGCTGTTCCATGGCCAGGTTTATGTTATTCCCTCATTATCCCATTTACAAGGAACAGATAAAAGGTCCAGAGTTCATTTCAAGTGTGCTATTTGCATTTGGAATCTGTTGCTGTCAACTCTCAATATGAGATTCAAAGAGCTGTCACTATCAGTGAAGCAAGCCATCATTAGGCTGAAAAAAACAAAACAAACCCATCAGAGAGATAGCAAAAACATTAGGTGTGGCCAAATCAACCATTTGGAACATCCTTAAAAAGAAAGAACGCACTGGTGAGCTCAGCAACACCAAAAGACCCGGAAGAGCACGGAAAACAACTGTGGTGGATGACCGAAGAATTCTTTCCCTGGTGAAGAAAACACCCTTCACAACAGTTGGCCAGATCAAGAACACTCTCCGGGAGGTAGGTGTATGTGTGTCCAAGTCAACTATCAAGAGAAGACTTCACCAGAGTGAACATAAAGGGTTCACCACAAGATGTAAACCATGGGTGAGCCTCAAAAGCAGGAAGGCCAGATTAGAGTTTGCCAAACAACATCTAAAAAAAGCCTTCACAGTTCTGGAACAACATCCTATGGACAGATGAGACCAAGATCAACTTGTACCAGAGTGATGGGAAGAGAAGTGTATGGCGAAGGAAAGGAACTGCTCATGATCCAAAGCATACCACCTCATCAGTGAAGCATGGTGGTGATAGAGTCATGGCGTGGACATGTATGGCTGCCAATGGAACTGGTTCTCTTGTATTTATTGATGATGTGACTGCTGACAAAAGCAGCAGGATGAATTCTGAAGTGTTTCAGGCAATATTATCTGCTCATATTCAGCAAAATGCTTCAGAACTCATTGGATGGCGCTTCACGGTGCAGATGAACAATGACCCAAAGCATACTGCGAAAGCAACCAAAGAGTTTAAGGGAAAGAAGTGGAATGTTATGCAATGGCCAAGTCAATCACCTGACCTGAATCTGATTGAGCATGCATTTCACTTGCTGAAGACAAAACTGAAGGGAAAATGCCCCAAGAACAAGCAGGA
This sequence comes from Aquarana catesbeiana, assembly GCF_042186555.1. Taxonomy (NCBI): domain Eukaryota; kingdom Metazoa; phylum Chordata; class Amphibia; order Anura; family Ranidae; genus Aquarana; species Aquarana catesbeiana. The sequence continues at coordinate 196,088,195 of NC_133331.1, forward strand.
ACTGAAGACAGTTGCAGTAGAGGCCTGGCAGAGCATCACCAGGGAAGTAACCCAGCGTCTGTGTTCCAGACTTCAGGCTGTAATTGACTGCAAAGGATTTGCAACCAAGTATTAAAAAGTGAAAGTTTGAATGATTGTTAATCTGTCCCATTACTTTTGGTCCCTTTAAAAAATGGGAGGCACATATACAAACTGTTGTAATTCCTACACCGTTCACCTGATTTGGATGTAAATACCCTCAAATTAAAGCTGAAAGTCTGCAGTTAAAGCACATCTTGTTCGTTTCATTTCAAATCCATTGTGGTGGTGTTTAGCGCCAAAAAGATTAGAATTGTGTTGATTGTTCCAATATTTATGGACCTTACTGTATTACATCCTGTTCACATTATGAATCCTGGAGTGCAGTTCAGTCAAGAAGGTGGGCTCCCGTTGCTTCCATTTGAATTTAACCAAGCATCGCATGGCAGTCAGCACCTGTGCGAAGAGGTTGTTTTTTTGTTTTTTTTTCGAAAGTTTAGAGAAGGATTAAGAAGGGAGACACAGGAGGAAGGTTTTAGAATTAAAAGAAATGCAGGATCCAAAAATGGAATGGATTTAAGGAGTGGACCATCTGCTATTAGGGAGCAAACAACGGGCAGGACCAATAGATGTGGTACAATGTGCTTGGATCCTTTTAGCATCGCCAGCAACAGCGATCAGCAGAGGGATATATGGAGTGGAGCAGATCTGGGGCGTGATACCAGTGAAAGCGAATCTAATGCCGCGTACACACGGTCGGACTTTTCGTCTACAAAAGTCCAACGGACGCCGACGGACTAAAGCTGGCTGGTAATCCGATCGTGTGTGGGCTTCTCCGGACTTTCAGCAGACTTTTTCAGCCTCAAATCCGACGGACTTTAGATTTGAAACATGCTTCAAATCTTTACGTCGTAACTACGACGGACCCCGAAATCCGCTCGTCTGTATGCTAGTCCGACGGACAAAAACCCATGCTAGGGCAGCTATTGGCTACTGGCTATGAACTTCCTTATTTTAGTCCGGTGTACGTCATCACGTACGAATCCGTCGGACTTTTGTGTGGTCGTGTGTAGGCAAGTCCGTTCGTTAGAAAGTCTGCTGCAAGTCCGCCGAAAGTCCGCCGGAAGTCTGTCGGACAGGCTGTCGGACTTTTGTAGACGAAAAGTCCGACCGTGTGTACGCGGCATTACACTGGTTTTCCTTATATAAGGTACATATGGAGCTTTTAGATGCCTGAGACCAAATAAGATGCCATGTCTTCAAGAGCAGCTCTTCCCGCAAGGCCTGTTCCCACTTTTGCATATAGGCATTCTAAGCCTCTGATGGCTTGGAAACGGAAATGAGGAGTTTATCAATTTGGGAGACCTTTTCCTTAGATAATGGGAATTGGAGGGTGCTCGTGAGATTTTGTGCATAGTGGCGCTAGGGAGGTAATGTATTTTTTTTTTTTTTTATATACCCACTAATGGGTACAAGTAGCTGGGCATATGTTAGACATACAGGACCAAAGGTTACCTTTTACTGAAAGCTGCATGTCAAAAAGATTAGTAGATCTAGATATCCAAGCAAGTAGTATGTGGGTCTTAGCTTCTCCTGTGAAGTCAAGTAGCCCACCACCTGTGGAACATCGGTGGTGTTCATTCAGCTGTAAGGCCTCATTCACAATGTCAGTGGTATACATGCTTTTATAGTACATTTCTAAATGCATGTAACAATTGTATATGGATACAGGTGTATGTAAATGCAAGCAAAAGTGATTTTGGAATTATAAAGTTTGTTTTTCCCAGGTTACTTTCTTTGCATTTAACCCCTTTCCGCCCACCCTGGCATCCCTTTAAACAGTTCTGAATGCCCAGGGTCAGAAGGACTGGCGATCATGTGACCACAGGTGCATTTCTCTAAAGGTCATGGAAAGCAGTCCAGGTTTTAGCAATGGTTAGAGCAGTGTGGCTTCCTGTAACAGTTGCCGAGATATAATTGATAAGTGTTTATAGACCTGGAAGATGTTGTTACAGTAGGTTTGGATGGCTGAGCATTTCAACTCAATATGTAATGCTGTACCAAAACAATTACAGTCCAATATAGAATAAGGAAGGACTGCCCCTTTCAAAGTTCAATAAACATCCAATATAAAAGTTTCATTTTATATGTATGGCACATAATTGTGAAGTGGAAGGAAAATTATAAATGGTTTTTCAAAATTTTTTACAAATATCTAAAGTGTGGCGTGCATTTGTATTTGATCCCCTTTACTCTGTTACCCCTAACTAAAATGTAGTGGAACCAATTAGTAAATGGTCCACCTGTGTATAATACATCTCTGTATAAATACAGCTGTTCTGTGGAGCCTCGGGTTTGTTAGAGAACGTTAGTGAACAAACAACTGATTGCGAGAAGTTCTGTGGGTGGACACAGCAAGCTTGTTGAAGAAGGTGCTCTGGTCAGATGAGACCAAAATTAAACTTTGGCCTAAAAGCAAAGCACAATGTGTGGCAGAAAAATGAACACTGCACATCACCCTGAACACACTATACCTACCCTGAAACATGGTGGTGGCAGTATCATGTTGTGGGGATGCTTTTTTCAGCAGGAACAGGGAAGCTGGTCAAAGTTGATTGGAAGATGGATGTAGCCAAATACAGGGCAATCTGCAACCTGATAGTCTGCAAAAGACGAGATTGTGGCAGAGGTTCACCTTTCAGAAGGACAACGACCCTAAACATACAGCCAGAGCTACAATGGAATGGTTTAGATCAAAGCATATTCGTGTATTAGAATGGCCCAATCAAAGTCTAGACCTAAATCCAATTGAGAATCTGTGGCAAGACTTGAAAATTGCTGTTCAGACGCTCTCCAGCCAATCTGACAGAGCTTGAGCTCATTTGCAAAGAAGAATGGGCAAAAAATTTCAATCTAGATGTGCAAAGCTGGTAGAGACCTACCCAAAGAGACTTTCAGCTGTAATTGCAGCAAAAGGTGGTTCTACGTAGTATTGACTTGGGGGGGCGGGGCGGCTGAATTCAGATGCACGCCACACTTTTTTCATATATTTAAAAAAATTTTAAATTTCCTTCCACTTCACAATTATGTGCCACTTTGTGTTGATCTATCATATAAAATCCCAATAAAATAAATTTGTTTTTGGGTGTAACATGACAAAATGTGGAAAATTTCAATTGGTATGAATACTTTTTCAAGGCACTGTATAAGTGATCACATTCCCTCTGTTCTCAGCTGCATAAGGGATGGGGGAGGAGAAGCAACAGCAGCACACCGATCTTCCCAGTGAATGGCTGTGCAGTGGGGACGTGTCAGGACAAGTTTGATCTTTGGAGAGCAGGCTGAGTTCCCAACATAGCTAGAGAACTGACCATACTGTGCTCTTCGGCTTAGTTTGGTCAGTTTATAATAGGAAAGCAGAGGTACAACACCAGAGTTTCACATACAGGAATCAATACAAAGAACAGGATACTTTCTCATACAAGCACATGGTACAGCAGGCACATATCAGGAATATGAAGTTTTGGGGTAACAAACACTTTAAATGTCTGTTTCTATTTCTTCATTTCAAGCCATTGGAGGATAGTGTTTAAGGAAAAATTCCAGACCATTACTTGCTCGCATAGCCTTTTGAAATGTTCAGCTTTGGAATATTTGTCAGGCATTTGTTCCACCACCCAGGCACCTAAATCTCTTTTAAAATGTTTGGCTCCCCTGCTTGATGGTGCAACTTTGTTCTCAAAACCTTGCTCTGTTTAAGTCCTGATAGTCCTGCCCACACATAGCAAGACTGCAGGGTCAGGAAAGAGCATAAACTACAAATTCTGTAGAACAAATAAAAACTTTGAGCTGAAGTAGGTTCTGCTATTGGCATGGAGAGATCTTTTACCATGGGAGACAAACTGGCATGTAAGACATTTGATTTTACGACATTCAAACAAACATCTCTAGCAGGTTTCCAAATAGATTGCCCGAGACAGAATGGGTATTACTGCATTTGGTTTGACTAGGTGCAATCTGGCTTTTGATATTCCAGACCCGACAGTATGCAGAGGTGTCTGGAATGAAATGTGGAACCTAGTACTGGATCATGTAATAGAATGTTCCAATGCTGGGCACAAATCGTCATCTTTTTGCACTTATTGTGAAATTGAGTGATGAACCTAATTGGGGCCTGATCTGTCTTAATATCTTGTTCTGCACTAGTGAGGTGGCAAAAGCTTCTTGGTGGTGGCAGCTACTGGAGTGAATGTACAAATTTGCAGCGATAGTGATTCTTGGAGGTAATTCTAGAGCCTAAAATACCTAACTCTAGATCCAAGAACACTATTGAGGTTGTATCAGCAACATAGGTAAAGGACAGTCCATAATGGTGCTTGTTACAGAATTGAACAAGATGGGCAATGATGGTGAGAGGACTGTCCTAGTTGAGAACAATATCTACAATATACCTGCCAAAAAATGCCAAATGTTGGATAAAAGGGTTGTGGTTTAAATGTAATTGGCTTCCCATGTGCCCATTGTTAGGTTGACATAACTGGGGGCAAAATGTCCCCCTCATAGCTGTGCCTGTAGTTTGGAGGTTTTGTTTACATTCTGCTGTCAGCTGGGAATGACTCATCATTGTTATGTCGTGCCATCTCCTTAAAGTGGTAGTAAAGGCAGTATCTTTATTTTTACCTACAGGTAATTTTATAATAAAGCTTACCTGTAGGTTAAATAATATCTCCTAAACATGCACTGTTAAGGAGATATTCTAGGCAGCATGAGCTCTAAAGGAACAGCATTCCAGTGCCATTCCTTTAGAGCCCTGTGCCATGGCCCTGACTCCTGTGCGCACGTCATCAGAGCTTGTTCCTTCAAGCGGCCGCAGCCCGCGAACCCAGAAAGAAGACTGGATGATGACGAAAGCCTCTGTAGCGGTGACAGTGCGCCGCTGGAGTGCTTTGTTTCAAGGCAAGTCTTACTAGCACATTATGCCTTTTACCTTGAAGGGTATTTTTATTTCTTTCTAAACCATTTACTACCACTTAAACAACTGATGACTCATCCCTACTGCTCACAGCAAGGATAAGCTACTGGTTTTTAGGATGCCGGTGGGTGCCTGTTTCTGACCAGCTCAAATCGCACACAAAAATGCATCAAAAAAAGCATGTAGATGGAGTTTTGATGCACCTCCATTGATGTCTGTGGACCACAAATTTGCACTGCATTGCACCATTGGCAGCTTTGTGTTTTTCATTGTCATGCAATTCAGTGAGACCATGCCTTAGTGGTGTATAATACAGTTATGAACAAAACATAAAGATTCACATACAGTATAGTAAGCATATAGCATGTGTATAATATGGCGAGTTCCTTCCTGAGCTTTTGTGCATTAAAAAGCTTGTGTCTTTATCTTCTCTCTCAACATTTCAGTTAGTTCTCTTTGAAAACGATATACTGTTTTCTGCCTGATATACAGAGCCACTAAACATAGAATTACGATGTAGTATAAAGGCGGGTATCACCTCAACACCCATATTCACATGCTTACACCAAGTCAGTGTTTCGGCAAGTACTGAGGGAATATTAGGGATGACAGCCTTTGAACTTGTGCCTTTACAAGTCAGAAATGTCTGCTGTTCCATATATTTTTAAAATCAAAATTTACCTTGTATATGCATAGCCTAGCCATTTTTTGTTTGAAATAAAGTAGGGAAGGATTAGAACCCATGCCAAGTTTCTATTGCTTTCTGTGCCCCTACTGATTAAAGTCACCCTTGTCCTTGTGACCAAGACAGAAAAAAATGGGAAATCCAAAATTTTACAGTGGTCACCAGAAAAAGTGAAAATAATTTTTCCAAAAGGGGCACCTGATCCAGTGACAGCTGTCTAAGAAGCCAGTTTCCCTAAATTCGTTGAGAGTTTTTCATACCTTTCCAGGACAGGAAGTAGGGAAAAAATTACCCAACTGAAGAGAGAGAGGGAGCAGAAAAATACTGATGGGTTTTACCCTACCCTATTGTATCAAAACAAAAAAAAGTTTTGGTTATACATACTTTAACTAGTATGCTTAGATGTGAAACGCTTTAAAGTACTATGGTTTTTCTTTATCTTGTTTACTATACATGTAATGTATCTAATAATCGCATTCACGTGCAAAGGGTGCCCATGTAATTTTACTAAAATCTGCAGAATTCATTTTCACCATCTTAGGTGTAGTCTTTGTGCAGATAACTAAATTGGCCAGGTTTTTTAGAGGTGCAGGGGAACCATAAAGGTAGCCAAACTCAAAGTTGAAGTCCATAACAGATCATAGAAATAGTCCTTGTAAACAATTCATCAGCATTTTTCTTGAAACCCTGTGTGTCAACTGAAGAAGCAAACTTCTAAATGCATGATATTATTTCTTAAATCTACTGATTTATTTTTTGAAATGTAATCATTATTTTTTAAATTAATTTAGGTTATTTATGGGTGTTTTTTTTGTTTGCTAAAATCACTGTGTTACTTGCAGGTGTATGCCCAATGATGGAACATCTGTGAACTCATTACCAGGAAGGGGGCCATCCGGTAGGAGTCAAAAAAATAAAATGTGTCCCACCACACTGCCATCTGGTCATGCTGCATCGGACCCCATCAGCAGCCTGGCTGCGTCTGACCTCATTTGGCCTGGCCCCCATCCCATCACTTCCACCTTCACTTCCACCTGTTCCCCTATCAAAGTTAACAGGAAAACCAAAGGGCTAATTGACGGCCTCACTAAGTTTTTCACTCCATCACCTGAGGGACGCAAATTTCGCAGGCGAATGGTAGACTTTTCTGTGCACTACCGTCCCAGGAAAAAACATAATGACCCAGACTCTTGCACTCTCCATAGGCTGGCAACGAGTACCACTCATGGGCTAGGCAGCCCTCCTCCTCCCTCACAACTTGTTCCCCCACCTGCTCACTCACAAATCTCTTCCCTTTCTGGCTACAGCCCTACCTCACAGCAATCCAGCAACTCTACCACGTCTAATTCACCCCAGAGTTCTTCAAGTCACTCCAGTGCCCCATCACTCAGAAGCCTACCTAGTAACAGTCAGTTGAAGGGGCTGTTTGATGGACTGTCCCATATCTATGCTACTCAGGGCCAGCCACGCCAAAAAAGCCACCCAAGCTATGCACCTCCAAAGCGCCTTCGCCAAAAAGGCAGACTGTACACCTCAACCCACTACTTTGGCAAAAGGGACGCAAGGAGTAGGCTCCTTCTCTCCCACTCCAGCCCTCCAAGTTGGGCAGTGCCTCGGGGTCGGGCGTTGAAAGCCATTGCTCAGTACAAGCGCTCCTCATTCTTTATAAAACACAGGACACTAGGCAGGTTAAAGTACAAAGTGGGACCTATAGGGGCGGGAGCCAGGACACCAGGAAAGGTCAGCTTGGCAGACAGAAGGACTAGGACCGTCCAGGATGATGGTAAGCAGAGGCTTTAGAACCCTTTCCTCTGTACTTTTATATTGCACTTTAGCAGTAGCATTTGAACATTTTTGTAACATACTGTGTCACTTGCCTTTTAATGGTAGTGCTGCTAATGCAGTCTTTTCCTCCCTGGTCAGACAACTGTTTAGGGATAATTTACAACAAATAAAGCCAAGGCAAACTCAGGAGTTCAACTGGCCGTAGATCGAAATTCGTCCAGTTCAACAGATAACAGAGATTAGGTCCATCTATGGCCATTGCAGTTTGAGAAAAGTCGATCTAGTGAATCAGCCGGATGGCTATTCAAGAGAAAATGATCTATCTATGACCAGCTCTAGTTGTATATTTTATAGAATGCTTGACAAGAAGCTGTCCTTTTCATTTTGAAGAACAAAGTTTTGATAATGCATGAAATAATCTCCAGTAGATTGTTTCAACTGGTCAGGAGTCAGTTGCAAAATTCAGATGTAGGACAACTAATTGCATTGCTTGGAGGCTCCTGAGACCACTAACATTTGTAGGTAAATATTAGTACATGACTAGTCTGTACAACATCATGAATCATGTAGAACATAGTAAAAAAATAAATAAATAAATTAAAAAAATATATATATATATAGTGTGGGGCAAAAAAGTATTTAGTCAGCCACCAATTGTGCAAGTTCTCCCACTTAAAAAGATGAGAGAGGCCTGTAATTGTCATTTAGGTATACCTCTACTATGAGAGACAAAATGTGGAAACAAATCCAGACAATCACATTGTCTGATTTTTGAAAGAATTTATTTGCATATTATGGTGCATATTAAGTAACTGGTCCCCTACAAACAAGCAAGATTTCTGGCTCTCACAGACCTGTATCTTCTTCTTTAAAAGGCTCCTCTGTCCTCCACTCATTACCTGCATTAATGGCACCTGTTTGAACTTGTTATCAGTATAAAAGACAACTGTCCACAACCTCAAACAGTCACACTCCAAACTCTACAATGGTGAAGGACACAGAAACAAAATTGTAGACCTGCACCAGGCTGGGGAGGCTGAATCTGCAATAGGCAAACAGCTTGGTGTGAAGAAATCAACTATGAGAGCAATAATTAGAAAATGGAAGACATACAAGACCACTGATAATCTCCCTCGATCTGGGGCTCCACGCAAGATCTTACCCCGTGGGGTCAAAATGATCACAAGAACGGTGAGCAAAAATTCCAGAGCCACACGGGGGGGACCTAGTGAATGACCTGCAGAGAGCTGGGACCAACATAACAAAGGCTACCATCAGTAACACACTATGCCACCAGGGACTCAGATCCTGCAGTGCCAGACGTGTCCCCCTGTTTAAGCAGTACATGTCCGGGCCGTCTGAGGTTTGCTAGAGAGCATTTGGACGATCCATAAGAGGATTGGGAGAATGTCATATGGTCAAATTAAACCAAAGTAGAACTGTTTTGGTAGAAACACAACTCATCGTGCTTGGAGGAGAGAGAATGCTGAGTTGCAACCAAAGAACCCCATACCTACTGTGATGCATGGGGGTGGCAACATCATGCTTTGGGGCTGTTTCTCTGCAAAGGCAACAGGATGACTGATCCGTGTACATGAAAGAATGAATGGGGCCATGTATCATGAGATTTTGAGTGCAAACCTCCTCCCATCAGCAAGGGCATTGAAGATGAAACGTGGCTGGGTCTTTCAGCATGACAATGATCCCAAACACACTGCCCGGGCAATGAAGGAGTGGCTTCGTAAGAAGCATTTCAAGGTCCTGGAGTGGCCAGCCAGTCTCCAGATCTCAACCCCATAGAAAACCTTTGGAGGGAGTTGAAAGTCCGTGTTGCAAAAAAATTCTTTCAAAAATCAGACAATGTGATTGTCTGGATTTGTTTCCATATTTTGTCTCTCATATTTGAGGTATACCTATGATAATTACAGGCGTCTCTCACATTTTAAGTGGGAGAACTTGCACAATTGGTGGCTGACTGAATACTTTTTTGCCCCACTGTATGTGTATGTATGTGTATGTATGTATATGTATATATATATATATATATATATATATATATATATATATATATATATATATATATATATATATATATATATATATATATATATATATATATATATATATATATATATATTATATATGTGTGTGTGTGTGTGTGTATATATATATATTCTGTGTATGTATAGAAGGTAGCGCAAGACTAGCAACATTCTATGGAGTACAGTGATTTAAAAGATATATATATATACATATATATATATGGTTTAGAAATTTAACTAAAAACCTTTGTGTGCTTTTTTTATGTTTTTGTATCTTAACTGAAAATAAAGAATTTACAGTCTAAAGTCCTTTCTTCTGCACTCTGTTCAGAACTCCAGATAACAATAAAATCAAGCAAATGAAGCCTGCAGACAAAGTTGATGATTTTGCCCTGTATATGCCTAGTGCAAATTTGCCTCAAAAACACAGAAGTGTAAGAGTAAAAATAGTAACAAAGTCTGAAAAATTGTAGAAATGTACTTTAAAGAGGAGCTCCAGGGTCCTTCAGAAAAAATTAAGTCAGCAGCTACAAATATTGAATATTAGTGCACTTGCCTGTCCAGGAATCCAGCGGTGTCTTCAGCTGAGCCGAGTTTTTAATCGGCTATCGGGTGCTGCCATCTTGACTAAGGGAAACTGGCCATGAAGCTTCCTACTGCACATGCGTGAAGCGTTCAGCGCTTTGTGTACAGGCCGGGTGAGGGGGTAGGAGGGGGGCTGTACTTCTGGCTCAGTTCATTGCAGCGAACTGAGCCAGAAGTGGGAGTGGGTACCTGTCAAAACCAGGGCAAAGGTGCCAAATGTGACAGCAGAGAAGAGGAAGAGGCAGACAATCGGAGCTTCCCCTTTTGGGTGGAGCTCTGATTTAACTTCTATATTGGGACCCTATTTTATGATCATAATTAAAAGGCTACATTCTTAAAAAGAAAATATGGAGACTTCTCTTGCTGAACTTTTCTTGAAAATGCAATGAAAGTTGCTTGGTTACTAGTGACTTCAATGTTGCTAACCAAAAACAAGTGTGCAGAAAGTAAAGGCAGAACTCCTGATCTCCATGTTTGTTTTATGTCGGTCATTGGATTAGCAAAACAGCAAGGCAACTAGCATTTTCAGAAAGAAAAGTCAGAAACAACTGCCTCAATATGCTCTAACTAATGTTTTCTTAAATCCCTGCGTTTATAAGCACAGGTAAAAAAAATACTACTGTTGCTTCATACCTAATTTTTCCCTTTCTAGTCTTAGCAAAAACATCTCCGTCTGATATATAGATTTCAGCGTAGCTTACCTTGTGTTACTTAACCTCTTTAGATTTAAATTCCCTCTTTCCACATAGTGTGCTCATGTTCTGCCTGGTATTTCTTACCATTTGATCAATGCTATAGAATAGCTCAGCTATTACCACCTCCCTGGCCTCCATATCTTCATTGCTTTGGCTTTTTGGCATGGCTGGTCCAGTGTTCTCCCATCTGGCTGTATTATTTGGGTACTGTGTTGTCCCCAACTCTAACTCTGCTTTTCATCAGCTCAACCCATGCATGTTCTTTCATTTCTTTCATCATTGCTTGCTTTTATCCTACTCATTCCACCAAATAATACCTTTTTACCTTTTTCTCTAGCTTGACTGCTTACAGTACAGAGTAAAACTACATGAAATATGTCATTGCAATACTTTTTGTTCTACCAGAATTGTTTAAACATTTCTGTAAATACTATGCAAATGTACATGCATTCATTAGTTTCAAATTATGTCCACATCTTTGAAGACATGAACACTTTGATCTCCTCTACAACTAAATTCCACTTCCCATTCAATAGTAGGCAGTACTCAAAATGAAGAGGTGGGAAAGATAAGCTGTTTGATAATGGTTTTAAAATATTTCTTTTATAACAGTGCAAGGAGGTCTGGGCAAGCACAGCTGGTAGCCTGTGAACCTGCAGGGAGGAAGCTGGGCAAAAAGACAGGTGTTAGTCTAGTTACTTGGCTTCTAACACTTCCCCTCCAGTGTTCCCTTCCAGTTTTCTGTCTCTGGCTTTTTTCCTTTTCTTTCAGCTCCTGAGGACTTTTTTGTGCGCTGGTGATAACCTTGGCACATTCATGCCAGATTGTGTAACATGTTTCCAGCTGTTTGTTAAAATCCACATTTTTTTCATAGGACTTTTTCCCACCAGATTCCTTGCACTTACACTTATTAGAAAAATAGCTCTCGCATTCATTTTGAACTATTGACCTGTATCATTCAAATGAGCTGAAAGTGATTCTTTATAATGCATAAAAAGGTTCAATATGTTGTTGGGCATATCTAGTGCACATGGAGTAACACACAAAACTGATGTGAATGTAGTTTTTCTACAACAGTTGAATCCCCCAGCACTGCCATGATAACCAATGTAGCAAGCAAGAATATAGAAGGGGACAAAACAATATTTCTCAGTCAACCACAAATGAATTGCCCTCACTGTCCTAGTAAAGCTGGCCATAAATGGATCGAAATTTGACTAGTTCAGCTTCTCCGGAACAGGACTGTGAGCATATTTTGAAAAAAAAGCAAACTGTGCTGCCAGCCTATCGGATGCAGAACAGTGTATTCTGGCGGCAGCGTTCTCCCTCTGCCGGAATACAATAGAGCAGCAGGGGGTTTCCCCTATCCACCTCGAATGTGTGGATGGGGGAATTTGTTTTGGGGGGTTTTTTTTGATCAACTGATCTCCACCAAAAAAAAAATTCATCTATGGCCAACTTAACAAATGTACCAAAATTGGAAGAGTTTAAATAAGATAGTTCTCTACTCAAAATGAATGGCGAGCAAGGCTTCTCAGCCTTTCAAATATAAACTAAAAAAAAAGGACCGGGCATACCTTCCCTAACATCTTCATTTGTAGCACAGTCCTGTCTACTGTTATTTATAAAGCATTTCATATAGAGCATAATATATTTTACAAGTGACTGTAGACTGTTGCATTATGATGATGATTTTTATGACCTCAATCAGTGAAGATGGAAAATATCACACATTGTTGATCTATTTTTATGTACTCACTTCCTCTTTGTTGAGCATTGCATATTTTGTGCAGCCTTTGCTAACTAATGTTTGCATCGTTGTACAGTCAATAATGATCTTCCACCTTTTTCCTGTTTGCTGTTTTTCAAGGGCTCTTAGTAAGAAGCTTCTATATACATACATTAAGAATATCTAAAGGCAAAGCTTTCACATACTTATACAAGTGGAGGAACTCGTGCCAATATCCCAACTAGCATCAGTAATCTAAATTGCGTATGTGTGGTTAGACTTTTTAGGCACCATTTACCTGCAACTCATGTCTCTGACACATAATATATCTGAATAAAAACATTCAAATTTTATTATAATAAAATTGATGCAATTACCTATAAGATCAAGGCTAAAAAGTGCTCAATTGCCACACAAGAGTATATAAATGTTCACGTTCTATATTCCATGAAACCTCATAAATACCAACAGCTCTTGTATAGCATTTGATTTTAGTCCTGTGGATAACCCAACATGTTTTGATGGATTAATCCTTAGGGGATAGAGTGTCTAAAATATCTAAACTTCTTAGTTATCACTCTTCTAAACCATATTGACCACGTTCAGAACCTTCAATAATACAACACTTACAAAGAAGATGCAAATTTGCAGGTTCTGTCAACCACTCAGGAGACAACAGAGATGCGCACGAAGGGTTGCTCAGAGGACCCCCTGTAAGATTATGGGAGATCATATTAATACCGTTATCATATAATCTTAATCATATACCTCCTATAATCTTATCCTCTGAGCATGTCTGTTGCATCTGGAGGGGCAGAAGCGGACCACGCAGAGATTTGACAATGGTTTAAACATATGGCTGACCCTGCAAATTTGTATCTTTATCAGTGTTGTACAGTATTTGTTGAATGTTCTGATATTTTAATAATATCTTTTAATAATCACTCTAAACCCTGAGTAAGATTTAATCGAAACGTATTGGGTTGTCCACAAGACTAACGTCATATGTTATACAAGATCTGTTGGTATTTATGATATTTGATGGAACATAGGGTGTGGAAATCTATATCTTCTTGCGTGAGGATTAAGCACTTCTTTTTTCCACCTTGATTTTATATGTAATTTCATGAATTTTGTTATGATAAAATTTGAATTTTTTTTATTCAGACATGTTTCAGAGACATGAGTTGCAGATAATGGCACCTAGAAAATCCCACCACACATACACAATTTAGATTATTAAAGTCAAAACTTTATAGGAATTGACCATGGGTTATATGCTGCTATTTTCATGTGATTGGACACTGGCAAATAGCTTTACCATCCCCTAATGTATACCTTTTATAACCCTGCCCGCTACACAAGGGTCTAATTTTTTGCTTGTGTCCTTATGTGATGGACCCCTCCTCCTGTTAGAGAAGGTTTATTTCTATATCTCACCAGTTTTCCCACTTTTTTTTCGACTGACACTTCTATCAAGACATGACTGCTTATTGCCTTATGGCTTATTAGCAATCTCTAGATCGAATACTCTCAATATACATCTTGGGAACCGTACCTGGACCCCACAACAGCAGGAATGGCCTGTAATGTTTGCTTTGTGCACTGGATACTTTGTTCAACACTCACCTTGGTATGTGGTACAAGTGAGTTAGTCACAAGGTCCAGGGCCATGGTCCATTCCAATGGCACCCAGACCCTGAAGACCCCTTTAGGGTTATGCCCACCTGGATGTGACCAGCAATATGGATAAAGTAAGACAATGTTTCCCTGTTCCTTTACAAACTGGTTCCTATACATGTTTTGTTGGGTCATTAATTTGATTTGTAGTATAATTACAATATGTACTTTTAATCCTACAAGATACACCACTATGCAAAGTACACAAACTGTTAGGAAGTTGGTTAACACATGGATTATTGAAATTATTTAATGCTGGACACGCTGAACTCCTTCAGTCCACATCCATTCCATGAGTACCCTCCAGTGGAAGATCTTTACTTGGCAATAGCAGATTAGAGGCACTTGGGAGCTGAAGGACATGGCACAAATAAGAATTTAGCTGCAAGCCCTGAGGAAACTCCAAGTTCCTCTCAGGTTGATTGCCAACACTGCTCTATCCCTCAATTTGGGCTCCCTCACTGAAGAGCCTGTCTGACTGAAGCATAATTCTCTCACTGTTTGATCTACCGCAGAGACTACTGCTCCCTCTGGAAACGATGCTGTCAGTCATAACTGCTCTTTGGCTTCTCTTCCCTTGAGTACAGTATATTCATGTTTTTTACAACCTGCCTAGCGCACTTATTTTTGCTGGAGGCAAAGGGGACTCCGACATTTTAGCGAATGGTGCCTAAGTTTTTCAATCACCAATATTACAGCAGTAGCTAGGTTTCAGCATGTAGACCTTTTTGCCATTTACTGGCTGTGGTTACCTCATCGATTGGAAGAGTGCATCGAAGTCTCTGGATACTCCTAGTGCTGCTGAGCCTTCATGTACTCTCTTACTTTTATAGGCACAAAATAAAGGCAAGTCCTAGAAAGCTTTTCTCTATTCTTGATTAATCCAGTTGGGAGATATATATATATATATATATATATATATATATATATATATATATATATATATATATATATATATATATATATATATATATATATATATAATATGACTGGAAATTCAAGAGATTATTCACCCCTTCTGGCATTGTTATCCTATTGACTTTTCCCACTGTTGGCCCAGCCATTCTCACACTAGTATGTTTCTTTTGAGGGCATTCCTTCTTTTAATGGTTCAGATAATGGGTGCTTGGAAGCTTTTGACGTCATCTTTTGCTCCAGCAGGTTCTGCCCTGCAGCCAGCTGTTTCCACCTTTTTTATTGCTCTGTGTATGGCAAACTAAAGTGGAGTACACAATAGCAAGCTGTCTCTTTAAATAGATAACCCTATTCTTTATGCAAGATGATAGCTCTTGTCCTCGTCCATACTATTTTGCAAAGCCGGCATAAGTAATATGATTTGTCAAACTCCACATTGTCTTTCGGTTGACCCTGCAATTCTTCTTGGGATCCTCCCTTGACCATGCATTGCCAAGGGTATCTGAGTCCAATCCTGACATTTTTGTCATGATGCTCATAGTCAAAAACATGCTTTCGTTAGTACCCCTCAGTTGCCTCTCCAGGAGAATTTCTCTCAGGTTATGCTGGTGGTATTTCAAGACTGCCCATGGCCAGTTTTCTCCACTCAAGGTCACTGGGACTTTCCTCATCACCATGTGTGGAAGTTAGCTCCACTACCTGAAACCCATTTTACTCATTTCCATGCTTACAACTCCTGAACTCTACCCTTCTTCCCCATATCAAAGTTGCAGATGACCAAGTTGCCTGTTTGACAGGCTGAGAAGCCTTTCTGCTCTCGTCTTCTCAAAAACCTGGCCTTTTGTGTGACCTGGCTTAGTACTGGTAAAAGTCACATTGCGCCTGTCCTCAGTACTACTATTTTTTTTTGTGTTTTGTTTCCTTCTCCAAAAGTGGTCTGTAGGTGCCCTGCCATTTGCCTGCCTCGCACTAAACTTCGATTATATGACTGCTCTACAAACTCTTACCTAGAGATTTCCCTGCATTATCAATTCACTTTTGTGTTTACCAGGTCGTCATCTTCTAAGCTCTAGGTTGGATGTGTTTGATGAATTTTTTTCCTGGGGGCTTGCAGATCGCTTTCCCAATACTCTGCAATCTTTTGTGTGAGGAAGTTCTTGCCTAGTGCAATGATAGGGAAACCCAATGCCAGAACTTGTTCCTGCTCTTCATCTTACAACTTTTGTTTGGAATTGCCAAACCCCTACCCCTTGGTGCATCATACTTTTCCTTGCCAGAAGTTGCTCCTTGTCACTTGCTGCAACTTTGTCTCCCTCCAGGGCCTTTCTTGGGTGCGTTTGCCTACGCTGTCGGCGCCTCTGTAGGAATGGAGCCGCCTTTTCGCTGTTGCTCCTGGTAGCCTTAGATCTTCCTTGGCTCGTCCTATATTCATCTCAGTAGCGTCCTTTTTATCTTATGCTTCATGGAGACCAGGTATCCTTGAAGCCAGCCCATCTTGCTTACTTGGGGGCTCTTCTTTCTTTCTGTGGCAATATTATTCTCTCTTCCTATGTCCTGCCTTGAAGGCATGTCGAACAATTTACGATTCACCTTATAGGGACGGTCAAGATTGTCCTCTGCTGCCTGCCACATCTCCCTTTGGGAACTGACCTCTTCCTCCATTTCCTTACATGGTGGTCCCTCTGCCCTTCTTTTTTCCGGCTGACTGGTTATTTTGCCTTTTTCTAGTGCCTCCTTCCATACCTGAGCCCATTCTCCCAAAGATATTGGAACTTTTGGGCTTTTTACAGCACCTAGCACCTGCTTTTTCCCCTGAAGTGGCAGGGCCTCCAGCTTGTTTCCATGTTCACGTTTTCACATCCATTTTTTTGACAGGTGGCTGTTTGAGCCTCTGCTGATTTGAGGAGGCCCGTTGACAATTTGGGGTTTTTGTCTTGTAGGCCTGTCATGTCTGTTTTTGGTTAATTTGTTGCACACCTATTAAATAATTGCTTTGTGACATCCCAGGATCTAAGAATTTCTGTGTCCTGTACTGTACATTAGGTTAAGTACATTAAGTACAATACAGGGCACAAGTCCCCCCCCTCTATTTTGTATGATCTGCTTGCTAGTTAACTAGAGCCTCACAAAGTGGGCAGGGTTATATGGGTTCACTAGGGGGAGGTCCCAGCAAAGCATTTTGCCGGTGTGCAGTCACTTGAAGGTAGCGGTATAATAACACATGGTGTAAGACTCAACTCCTATGTCCCATAGTGTATTCCAATATATGGAATTTACAGGTACCGCAAAATTCCTATTTTTTGGATAGAGTAAGGGAGGCTAAAACCCCTGTGTGTGTGTGTTCTTCTTTTTTTTTTTTTTTTTTTTTTTCCGATTTTTGTCTGATTAGGGACATTTCGCTTCCTGTCTGTAGGCTTAACTGAAAGTGAGAGTATGTAATTTCAATAATGGGGAAATCCCCTTTTAAGCAGTTGTCATGGGAACACGTGTCTGCATTGGAAGATTTCACCTCTGTTTCTGTTGTAGTGACAATTCCAAATTTTGTATTTTACCCACTTTCACCTATTTGAGAGGGTGAATCTCCCCAACAGGGACACAGATAGTAATAAAAACCTGACAGTTGTTTTAACCCATCACCACTCTATCCAAAGCGAACAACATTTTTTGCTTATGGTTATACTTTAAAGTGGAACTTTAGTCAGAAAATTAAAACTGATCAATAACTCCATGCTGGCTCCTTTTTGCAGGTATAGCTGTGTAAAACATTTAAAAACAAGTGCCTGTACTGTTTAAAATACAGTAAGGCACTGTCTCACCCTGCTCCGCACAACCTCAGTTCTCCTGTGTTCTTGGCACTGTGCTGATAATCAGAAATTCACTTGAGGCCAATCTGCTGACAGCCTAAAGATTTACTGCTGCTGAGAGAGGATACAAGAGGAATGACACAATGTGCTGAGGGAACACAAATTAAGGAAAGAGAAAATAAAAGCGGGAGGTGACAGGACAAACTCTACTACCAGTGACACACAAGAGTTAAACTTACAAGCAAAGTGTTTTCTCTTACTTCCCTGGTATTCTCTCCTTTCTCCCTACTCGGAAGCAGCCTGAGAATGTTAGCACTCTAAGGCTACATGTACATTAGCCTACCCTGGCAACGGTAAAACATAATGTTTTTGCCGCGTTTTTCTGTGGCCGGCGGTCAAAACGTTCCTATCCTGAACGCGATTCTTCCCCGTTCATGAGAAGGTTTAACCTCACCTAAAGGCGGCAGCTCCTAAACTTTGCTAAAACCCTATGGGTACATGGACACACAGACTTTTATGGAGTTGAGTTTAGGAGCTTTGGCAAAAAAAAAGCCAAAAGCCTACCTCTCTAGAGCCAAGACAGAAAGTGACATATAGTTTTTGAACTAAGGAGAGTGGGAGTGTGTTAAAGGGGTTGTAAAGGCAGAAGTTTTTTTCATCTTAATGCATTCTATGCATTAAGATAAAAAGCCTTCTGTGTGTATCAGCCCCCCTAATACTTACCTGAGGTCTCTCTAGCTCCATCGATGTAGGAAAATCTCGGCCGTCCGGGCCCTGCTCTTCGGCTGAGTCAGCAGCGTGGCACCATTGGCTCCTGTTGCTGTCAATCAGTCAGCCAATGAGAATAGAAAGGGGCCACAGCTCCGTATCTGAGTGGACACAGGGAGCTGTGACTCGACTCAGGTGCCCCCACTGCAAGCTGCTTACTGTGATGGCACCCAACACGAGGGAGGGGCAAGGGGAGAACGCAGATTCGCAGTCCAGGGACCTCGGCTATGGAATGCTCTTCCGACTCACATCCGCATGGAAGAAAACCATCTGGCCTTCAAGAAAAAACTCAAAACCTTCCTCTTCTAAGAAGCTGGTCAACACTAATGCATTTAGCACCTTGAGGCGATTCAGTTCGCATTTGCAGCGCTTTACAAATCATTCATTCATTCATTCATTCATTCATTCATTCATTCAGGAGAGCTGAGGAGGGACCCGAAAAGAGGAGGATCCAGGCTGCTCTGTGCAAATGCACTACACAGAGCAGATAAGTATAGATATATTTTGTTCTTTTTAATAAAAAAAAGAGACTTGACAATCACTTTAAGGAAGTGACTGACCTGGGCTTCAACAAAATAGTGGCCTCCAGCAAGAAGAAACAGAACCAATGCTGGAGGCTATTTACAGCACAAGCTAATTTTCTATCGTGTAAATATTCATGTGGAATATATGTTCTTTTGTTAAAGAAAATACATTTTTGTCAAGCTGTTTATGGGTAAAATGTTGCTTTAAGCACTCTATTGCCAACTACAAATTGCATTTAAAGGCAAGGGATTTGAAGCTGACAATGCTCTGATTTCCAGAGTTTTTGAAATTGAGTATGACAGTTAAGGGTCTTTGTATAAACCATTTATCTTGCAGATGTCTTAAGCATTCACACAAGCACAGTGAATGATCATATGTGTGTTTGTTTTTTTTTTTTGTTGCTTTTTTTGAGATGTTTTTTTAAAAATTGCATTATGGAGCTGCTTATCGTAGATAATCATTTTACAGACTATACGGTGATCATTTATTTTACCCATGCAAATTCTTAAGACATCCCCACAGTACATTTTTTTTTTTTTTTTTTTTTTTAATACACAGATCCCTTCGTGTTTCCAGGCGTGTTTCCAGCCCTTTTACAGAACTTGCTTTGATTTTTGTTACTTGGCTAGTCTTCACTACCTACCACAAGTATTATTTTACTGGTAGTTGCTGGTAAAAGTATTCTGCAGTCAAGGTAAATACCTTTCTGACGCTGCATACTCATTTCAGAGCATTAAAAGACCTGAACATTTATCACTGTCAGTATCTGCCTTGGAACTGGCACGCAGCCCGTATCTGACTGGCAACTTCCATCAGTTGGGCATTTTAATAAAAATAAAGTTATACAAAAATAGTATATATTATTGTATTTTTTTCATTGCAATATGTACTTCTGATAACATTGTGTAAAGGTTCACTTTAAATAGGTTACAATTTCATCTTAGGGTAAATATATTACTCTAGAATGTTTAACAATGGCATATTGAACACTTTCTTGAACAAAGATGACTGAAAGGGTACCAGCAAACTACAACCCCAAGTCCAAAAAAAAATGGGATGCTGTGTAAAATCTACATAAAAACATAATGCAATGATTTGCTAATCTCCTAAACCATGTTTAAACTGAGAAAATGTACCATTTTAAGAAATAAAAAAAGGGTAATTTGGTAATTACTGAATTGATGGTGGCAACATGTCTCAAATAGAAATTGGGACAGGCAATGTTTACCATGGTGTAGCATCCCCTCCTCTTTTAACAACACCCTGTAAGCATCTGGAAACTGAGGAAACCAGTTGCTGGAGTTTTTGGAGAGGATTGTTCTTGCCTGATTTAGGATTCTAAATGCTCAATAGCCCTGGGTCGTATTTGACGTATTTTTTGTTTCAAAAGGCACCAACTAGATTTAATTGGTGAAAGGTCTGGACTGCAGGCAGGCCAGTTAAACACCCAGGCTCTTCTACTGCAAAGCTGTGCTGTTATCATACATACAGTATGCGGGTTAGCATTGTCCTGCTAAAATATGCAAAGCATTCTCTGAAAGATGTCCTCTGAATAGGAGCATATTTTGCTCTAAAACCTAGATTTATCTTTCAGTGTTGGTACCTTTCAGACATGTAAACTGCCCATTCCATATGCATTAATCCACCCCCATACCATCAGAGATGCAGGCCCATGGTTGCTAAAAGCAATGTAAAACTTTAATTCATCTGACCACAGCACAGTTTTCCCACTTTGCGACCATTTTAAATGAGCTTTGGCCCAGAGAGACTTTTTTTTAGGATCCTGTTCAGATATAGCTTCTTTGCAGGATAGAGCATTACCTTGCATTTTTGGATGGTATAGCGAACTGTGTTCACAGACAGTGATTTTTGGCCAATGCAGTGATGTTCATCACAGAATCATGCCTATTTTTAACACCGTACCACGTGAAGATCACGGGCATCCAGTATTGTATTTCGACCTTGTCCCTTGCGCACAGCTTTCTCCAGATTCTCTGAGTCTTTTGATGATATGTACTGTAGATGATACATTTAAAGTCTTTGCAATTTTACGCTGAGGAACATCATTCTGAAATTGTTCAGTTTTTTTTTTTTTTTTTTTATGTAAATTTTCACAAATTGGTGAGCCTCTGCCCAGCTTCTGAGACACTCTGACTTTCTAAGAGATTTTTTTTACACCCAGTTAACCTAATTATTCTTTAAGCTCTACCTTTTTTAGTACCACTTACTTTGCCAGCTTTTTGTTGCCCTGTCAACTTTTTTGAGATGTTGCTCTTGAGATGTCGGTACATTTTCTCAAATTAAACTTTGATATGTTTTCTTTTGTTCTAGTGAACAAAATATGGGTTTGAGATTTGCAAAGCATTGCGTTCTGTTTTTATGTAGATTCTAAAAAGCATCCCAACTTTTGTGGAATTGGGATTGTATAATGCAACCGGTAAGTACTTGGTTGAACTCCTATAAAACGAAACTGGTTTTTCCATGCAGTGCAAAGTAACAGGAGGGATTGTATTGCTGCCTGTGTCTCCGTTAGAGATATCCACTCTCTCTCGGTTTGTCCTGGTGATCATTAGCATGGGTGAGAATAAAATAAAATTCCAAATTCTGAGTTGTCACCAGAACAAGAATAAAGGAGAAATCTTCCAAATCTTCAATGGGGACATTGTCTAAGAGGGGTTCCCTCACTTTGGAGACTATTTCCTGTTGTAGCTATGAAACAGGAAGTGAAGGAAAGTCTTCCCAATGAGTCACAATGGAAAAAAAATAGGTGGTATAGCTCTCTTGTGTGTCAAAAAACCTGTACTTGCTGGGAGCACACTGAGACCTCCGATTTGCCGATTTGAATATTTGTGTTTTAGCAATACTGTCTGCACTGCTAATACTGCTGACTGGCTTTAAAATAAAACTGCTATTACCTCCATTATATACAAACCTACACTGTTCTCAGTTGAATACTTACAATGTGTCTGAGCCTTTCAGTGGTCTTTCTGCTTTAAACGTCAGATGCTGACTTGAAGATGAATATCAAGCAAGAAAGATGGGATTTGATCTGTGTTCCAGAAAAGCCAGACTTTGTCTCCGAGGAAGATGTTGACCTTTTCAGACAAGCACGGGAACTGTCCTTTGAGGTGAATATTTCCCATATTACTTTTATTCATTTAGCAGGACATTTTATTCATATGTTAAACTTGTGTTTTTGTAGCAATATGTGAAAAATAAAATAAATGAAAGCTATATTGCATTAAGGAATTGGGGAACAGCAGGTCACGTGATGCATTTAAGGGCTATTATAAATAGGAATTTTGGCTTTTACAACTAGGAAAAAGCCATACTTTACCTTCAAAACAAGGAGCACAACAAAAATTGTATGAAAATATATCATTTTTTTTACATATTTTA
This sequence comes from Aquarana catesbeiana, assembly GCF_042186555.1. NCBI lineage: Eukaryota > Metazoa > Chordata > Amphibia > Anura > Ranidae > Aquarana > Aquarana catesbeiana. Next base: position 196,110,797 of record NC_133331.1, read on the forward strand.
TTAGGATAAAAACTTTACCAAAATAAATAATTTAATACAAACAAGCCAAATTAAAGGGATTGTAAACCCTCGTTTTTGAAAATAACAAACATGCCTATGTTGTCCTGCTCTGTGCAATCATTTTGCACAGAGCAGCCCCTATCCTCTTCTAATGGGGTTTCCCGCCAGCACTCCAGGCCCCTTCTCTTCATCGGGTGCCCCCACGGAAAGGCACTTTCCATGGGGGCAACTGAGCGGGCTTGCTTCCGAGTCTCGTTGCTGTGTCCATTGTCCCGCTCCCGTGTCACTGGATTTGGTTGACTGCAGCGGGAGCCAATGGCTCCTGCTATCAATCTGTCTGAGGAGAAAGACAGCGGCTAGAGGCTCTCCACTCATGCACATTTCTGCATCAGGTTCATGTAAGAAAAGGGAGGGCGGGGTCTGGGGGGGAGTTGCAGCACAGAAGACTTTTCACCTTAATGCATAGAATGCATTAAGGTGAAAAACCTTGAGGCTTTAAAACCACTTTAATGTTTGCTGTGCATGTGAGTAATTAGGTTATCATGATGAGTACAATATTACTACAAGGCTAGATTACCTGATCTTGAACAAATGTGTACATTTTTCATTGGTCAGTGCAGTTCACTTTTGAGATTCATCTGAAGCTGAAATACAAAAACACCAGAAAATACTGGCTAAAAGAAACTATTATATTGCCATTTTCTGGAGACAGAGGGGCAACCAAATATTTACTTAAAAGCTACAGTTCCATAAAGCCAAGTAGTATGTCTCCAGCTTGCGAAGGCTACACAGTGGAGATCAGGAATTTTGGCTTCTTTCCGACACCAACTTTTGAAGCATTTTCGATTGGATGTGAAATACTGTTCTGGAATCGGATCCTATAAAACATTGCACACTCAAACTGATTATTATTATTATTATTATACAGGATTTATATAGCAACAGTTTACGCAGCACTTTACAACATGAGGGCAGACAGTACACTACAATACAAATCAATACAGAAGGGATCAGAGGGCCCTGCTTGTTAGAGCTTACAATCTAGAAGGGAGAGTCAAGTCAGTGCATGTATAAAATAACCATAAAGGTCTTGAATCTACAAAGCAGCCACTATTCAAAGAGGAAATACTGTTATGTACTTTTACATACATCCAACACACTCCTGATCGGATCGATGTTGCAACCACAGTAGGTGAGTATGAATGTTGTGGGGGTTTTTTTTTTTTTTTAATCACGCACTTCTTTTTTTTAATAAAACTGATGTTGCTTTCGATTTTTGGTTTAACATAATTTAAATAATAAAACTAATGAAAATGACATGGACAACAGTAATGAGATCCCTAACTTAATATTTGGTTGTATATCCTTTAGGGCTCTTTCAGAAAGAAAGTAATGCTTGCTGCCCCATGAAAAGCAGTCTGCTGTGGATCACTTTTCAGAGGGTGGTATAGCAGTGGCTGGCAGGTGTTCAGGAGGTGCTACTGTTGCCTCCTGGTGCTTGTATATTTCTTTTAACATAGTGGGACTGCATTGTAATTGTGAGACAAAGATTTGCTGTCAATAGGCGAGTGCTGCCTGTCAAATCCTGCAGTTCGAGTTAAAAAAAAAAAAAAAAAAAAAGCCGCAAAACAAGTCATCGCGGCTGTGGCATGTGTACAGCCCTGTCAGGTTGTAATGTTAGAGTTCCAGTGGCTGGATGGGAGAACGATAAAGCCACCTGTGTTTTTCACCCCCAACCACCAGTGTAAAAGAGAAGCAATCACACAATTTGCATAGCTGTCAGTTTGAGACCTTCCACCGCAGATTCACAGATTCAAGGCATGCTGTGCCAGATGTAGCGATGCAACTTAAAAATGTAACCAAGTCACTTTTGTTTCACAGTAGTAGTACAGATTTCTTTTTTTTTTTCCCCCCAATGCTTCATTTTTTTTTTTTTTCCCTCTGTGAACAAAGGGCTAATATCACTTGCTAAACATTCCAGTTTTGTATCATTTGCCCAAAGAGTATTCTCCCAAAAGCCAATTATTGCGGCTTCTCAATATGCATTTTAGCTAATTCCAGTCTGGTATTTTTTTTTTTTTTTATATATATTTTATTTAAACCAGATAAAGGCAGATCCAGGACATTGCATCTATAATATATAGACATCAGTAGTATAGTCAGTTGCAGAGCATTTAATATGTCCAAACCGTAAATCAATGTTGAGAAGGTCAAGAAATCGTCATAAAGGATAATTCAAGCATGGATTTAATGTCTCTGCATATAGCCTAAGAAATAGACCCAGTGTTTGTATTCCTATGTGGAGTCCTCCTGGGTCTTTTTCCTTTGAGCACACTGTTGCTCAAAAAATGGATGGATGGGCGTGATCAGTCAATGATTTACTTTGACCTTGGCATGCATCTTGTATCTCCCTGGAAGTTTGCCTTTGCCTGTCTACCATTCTGCTACTGTCAGAATACACTGATTAACTTGTCCATTTGACAGAAGTTACTCTAAATATCGGCTTCTGTTGAACAGGGAGGGCCACACGCTGATCGAATTTTTATGCGCCTGTGACCAGCTTTAGTTTGAAATTTCACTATGGTTCAGTTATTTATAAACTGTTCTAAGGGTACCAACTAATCTTTCCTAGTCTTTTAGAATCTCTTCATGCAATAAGCAATATTTATCTCTTCACACTTTGCTTTGTTCTATGACATACCAAAGGCAAGCAGGTATACAAAATTTTTCTTTAATTTTGTCACTTTTCAGAAGAATAAAGTATTTGTTTTATTGACCCATAAGGGTACCAAAGAATCTGTCCATATCTGTATCACATTTGCTTTAATTAAATATACTATTTTCTCCACTTTTTGATCTGAGTGCAGGTACATTTTAACTGTATTTGTGGCACTGCTGTAATCTATTATGGATAGTGCAGTAGGAGACTGAAAACAAGCTAGGAGCCACAATGGCAGCTGTAAGCCTGTTTTTAAACTTTGACAGCTGGCTTAAAATGCAAAAGTGATCTGAGTGCCTGTACTGGCTTCTACCCAGATGTGCACCCAGTGTACCACTGTTATGGGTATCACAGCTGTTTTCGAACCATCAGCCAAATCACGCTGTTCTGTAGAGACGTGCGGGGCTGCCATTCATTCTTAATAGCACATCCACGCATCTTAACCCACAGCGTGTTTGCGGCTCCGGGAAGTTGCATGGCGCAAAAGCAGGCTGCCGTCCCGTGCAAACGTGGGCCGCAAACCCGCACAGGTATGAGCTTAACTGATCTTTCCCCCACTTTATCCTAAAGTGATTGTAAAGTCTTTTTTTTTTGTTTTGTTTTTGTTTTTTAACCACTTCAGCCCCGGACCAAAGACAAGAGGACTTTTTACAATTTGGCACTGCGCTGTTTTAACTGGTAATTGCGCGGTCATGCAATGTTGTACCCAAACGAAATTTGCGTCCTTTTTTTTTTCCCCACAAATAGAGCTTTCTTTTGATGGTATTTGATTGCCTCTGCAATTTTTATTTTTTGCGATATAAACTTAAAAAAAACAAAAATTTTGGGAAAAAAAAAAGATATTTTCTACTTTTTGCTATAAGAAAAATCCAATAAACTCAATTTTAGTCATACATTTAGGCCAAAATGTATTCAGCCACATATCTTTGGTAAAAAAAAATGTCAATAAGAGTATATTTATTGGTTTGCGCAAAAGTTATAGCATTTACAAACTTGGGTACATTTTCTGGAATTTATGCAACTTTTAGTTTGACTGCCTATCTCATTTCTTGAGGTGCTAAAATGGCAGGAGCGTACAACCCCCCCCCCCCCCTTTCCAAATGACCCCATTTTGGAAAGTAGACACCCTAAGGAAATTGCTAAGAGGCATGTTGAGCCCATTGAATATTGTATTTTTTTGTCTCAAGTGATTTAATAATGACAAAAAAAAATAAATTATTTTTACAAAAAGTTGTCACTAAATGATATATTGCTCACACATGCCATGGGCATATGTGGAATTACACCCCAAAATAAATTCTGCTCCTTCTCCCGAGTACGGGGATAGCACATGTGTGGGATTTTTTGGGAGCCTAGCCCACCTTCAGGATTTCTAAGGGCGTACATTTTTTATTTCACTCCTCACTACCTATCACAGTTTTGAAGGCCATAAAATGCCAAGATGGCACAAAACCCCCCAAATTACCCCACTTTGGAAAGTAGACACCCCAAGCTATTTGCTAAGAGGCATGTTGAGTCTATGGAATATTTTATATTTTGCCACAAGTTGCGGGAAAATTACAAACTTTTTTTTTTTTTTTGCACAAATTAAATGTTATATTGCTCACACATGCCATGGGCATATGTGAAATTACACCCCCAAAATACATTCTGCTGCTTCGCCTGAGTACGGGGATACCACATATGTGGGACTTTTTGGGAGCCTAGCCGCGTATGGGGCCCCGAAAACCAAGCAACACTTCAGGATTTCTAAGGGCGTAAATTTCTGATTTCACTCCTCACTACCTATCACAGTTTCTAAGGCCATAAAATGCCAAGATAGCACAACCCCCCCCCCCCCCCAAAAAAAATTACCCCATTTTGGAAAGTAGACACCCCAAGCTATTTGCTGAGAGGCCGTCCTGAAGCTCTGTATAGCACATGAGCGTTCAGCAAAGCCAATTGAAATAAGTATATAGACACTTTTTTATACCAGCGTCTGGCCTTACGGGCAACTAGGTATGGCGCCAACAACTGGTCGTTAAAGCTCCACCCTTCCCATATTTTGATTATAATCGTGGACACACAGGGGTTTCTCCACAACACCAGTCACCGTAGTAATTATGTCTGCATGAAGGGAGGTAAGAACGAAAACATTCTTATTGTCCCTCCACTTCATAGCGAGCAAGTTATTACACTTCAAGCAGGCTCTCTCCCTCAGCCTAAGACGGGAATCTACAAGCCGCTAGGGAAAGCCCTGACGATTAGATTGCATGGTACCACATGCTCCAATCTGATGATCAAACAAGTGACTAAAAAGTGGCACACTCGTGTAATGATTGTCCACGTACAAGAGGTACCCCTTTCCGAATAAGGGTGACACCAAGTCCCACACAATCTTGCCAGCGCTTCCTATGTAGTCAGGGCAGTTTGTCGGCTCTATCTCTTCCCTCGTAAACCATAAAACTACATGTATAGCCTGTGGCCCTGTCACAGAGCTTATACATCTTGACCCCGTATCTGGCACGCTTGCTGGGAAGATACTGTTTGAATGACAAGCGGCCAGAAAACGTAATCATCAGGGACTCATCAACGCAGACAACTTGATGGAGTAAACAAGTCTGCAAAACGTTCCTTAAAGTGGTTTACGAGGGGCCGAATTTTATAGAGCCGATCGTATCCAGGGTCTCCACGAGGACGACAGAGTTCATTGTTGAAGTGCATGAACCGCAAAATCTGCTCGTATTGTGCCCTGGTCATGGAAGTAGAGAACACGGGCATATGGTGAATTGGGTCAGTGGACCAATATGACCGCAACTCACTCTTTTTGGTTATGCCCATGAGGAGGGATAGGCCCAGAAAGATCTTAAATTCGGAAACCGTTATTGGTTTCCAATCTCTGGCAAGGGAGGACTGGGGATTAGTGGCAATGTATTGACCAGCATACAAATTGCTTTGGTCCACAATAGATCCATAGAGATCTTCGGTGAAAAACAGCGAATAAAAATCAAGTGACGTAAAATCAGCTGTTTCCACCTGAATGCCGGGTTGGCCAGTGAATGGGGGCAGTACGGGTGCTGCAGAAGTGGTGGGTTCCCAATTAGGATTGGCGAATGCAGCAGGAAGGGCACTATGGGCTCGACGGGCCTGTCTTTGTTTTTTGGTGGCAGCGGGACACTACTTGTGCTTGCCACCTCGCCAGCTTGAACTGCACTTATGGGACTCGCCACGTCACCAAGTGTTACTGCAGTGCTGGATGTACGACCAAGGTGTACTAGGCCGCTGGTGCTTGTCAGTTCACCAGAAGGAGTAGCGGCGCTAGTACTTCTCTGCTCCATATGAGAGCCCTGCGGTTCTTGCACCTCACCAGCAGAAGAAGATTGGGGTCTGGTACTCCTGACCTTGGCAGGGATCACAACTCCGTCGTCAGAGCTATCTGTCATGGAGCCACTGCTGTCTACAGGTCCCTATTCTGAGCCTGAATCTGACAGATGAGTGACTTCCTCTTCACTATCTGTCATGCTCAGAAACGTGTAGGCCTCTTCACTACTGTACCTTCGATTTGCCATTTTGGGCTCTAAATTTAGTGGTACAGTAGTGAGACTCATAGGTAAAAAAAGCTCCTGACTGTCAACGACTGTACCAAAAAAACTGTTGGCGATCACAGGGATCAGGCCTGACTGCTGCAGTCATGTGTTTAGTGTTTTGTAAGTGACAGTGATCGATCGATACTGCACTTGGCTGGGTGGAGGGGCAAAACGCAGGTGCTAGCAGGTATCTGGCCTGATCCCGCTAACACTGCATTTTTGGGAACCCTAAACTGCTGGGGACGCTAGTATAGATCAGATCAGATATTGATCCGTTCAGATACTATACCACTAAGGGAGGTGTATGCTGTGTGCGTTGATGTTATCGGTACCGGCACTAACCTGACGCTGCCTGGGACAACTCAGACCATATCTGACCCTAAAACCTAACTTCTATCACCCGCCGGGCGATCAGGGGGTTAAACCTTTATTAGGTAATAAACGGCGTGTGCCCTGACACTATAAAAAACAAAGTAACTAACCAGCGTCACCCGTAATAGTTATACAGTGATCACTGGTGAAAGGGTTAACTAGGGGGCAGTCAGGGGGTTAAAACCTTTACTAGGTAGTATATAGGGGTACCTGACGCTATAAAAACCTGACACTGAACCTAAATACTTACCTGGCTGACTAGCATCACCTGTGACACTAAAACAGTGATCCGGAAAAAGATTGCTTAGTGACACTGGCGACAGGGGTTAACTAGGGGGTGATCAAGGGGTTAAACCTTTATTGGGGGGTACCCTAGACCTAAAGGGGCCTACAACTAACTGCCCTACGACTTATAACAGTCACAATTGACACCAATGCAGTAATCAGTAAAAAAAAAAAGCTGCTATTGGTGTCACTGTGACAGGGGGTGCGGGGGGGTGATCGGTGGGTGATTAGTGTGCCTGCATGTTCTACTGTAAGTGTAGTGCACGCACTTGGGTGTCTTCTCTCCTTGGAAGCTGGAAAGAAAAGGCTTCACGAGGAGCGATGACACCACTTCCTCTGCTTCTGAACTGTAAACAGAAGCAGAGGAAGTGATGTCATCGTTTGTCATTTGCCAGGAGCAATCGTGAGGGGATGGCCATGAATCACTGGCCTCCCCCTCATCACGGATCGCTCCTGGAGCTAATCCGACTGCCGCAGGCACCGGGGGGGGGGGGGGCATTTGGACCCCCCGCCCGCGGGCAGGCAGGGACATACATGTAAGCCATTATGCCTGCCCATGCCATTGTGCCGACGTACAGCGGCCGGCAACTGGTTAATGAACAAACATATTATACTTCCCTGTGCAATGGTTTTGCACAGGGCAGCCTGGATTTTCCTCTTCTCTCGGGTACCCACTTGCTCCTGGCCCCTCCCTCCTGTCGAATGCCCCCACAGCATGCAGCATTCAGACACAGAGCTTCTCTCTTTCTCTCTTTCTCTCTTTCTCTCTTTCTCTCTTTCAACTGACTTTGATTGACAGCTGAAGGAGCCAATGGCACAGCTGCTATGTCTCAGCCAATCAGGAGGAGTGTCCCGGACAGCCGAGGGACTTGTGGACAGAGCTAGGGGGGCTGCTGCACACAGAAGGCTTTTTATCTTCGTGCATAGAATGCATGAAGATAAAAACCTTCTGCCTTTACAACTCCTTTAATGTTTAACCACTTGACAACTGGGCACTTAAACCCCCTTCCTAACCAGACCAATTTTCAGCTTTTGGTGCTCTCACATTTTGAATGACAATTACTCAGTCATGCAACACTGTATCTATATGAAATTTTTGTCCTTTTTTTCACACAAATGGAGCTTTCTTTTGGTGGTATTTAATCACCGCTGGGTTCTTTATTTTTTGCGCCGTAAAAGAAAAAAGACCAAAAAATCTGTAAAAAAAAATACATTTTTCTTCATTTCTGTTATAATATTTTGCAAATTAGTAATTTTTCTTCATATATTTTGGCCAAAATTTATACCGCTACATATCTTTGGTAAAATTAACCCAAATCGGTGGATATTATTTGGTCTTTGTGAAAGTTATAGAGTCCAAAAGCTATGGTGCGAATATCTGAAAATTGATCACACCTGAAGTAATTTCTTGAGACCCTAACATTCCAGAAAAGTACAAATACCCCCCAAATGACCCCTTTTTGGAAAGAAGACATTCCAAGGTATTTAGAAAGATGCATGGTGAGTTTTTTTAAGTTGTCATTTTTTCCCACAATTCTTTGCAAAATCAAGGTTTTTTTTTTTACTTTTTTTTTTTCCCCACAAAATTGTCATATTAGCAGGTTATTTCTCACACACAGCATATGCATACCACAAATTACACCCCAAAACACATTCTGCTATTACTCCCGAGTATGGCGATACCACATGTGTGAGACTTTTACACAGCGTGGCCACATACAGAGGCCCAACATGCAGGGGAGCACCTTCAGGCGTTCTGGAGCACCCAGGCCAATTCTGACATTTCTCTCCTACATGTAAAAATCATCATTTATTAGCTAGAAAATTACATAGAACCCCAAAACATTATATATGTTTTTTTAGCAAAGACCCTAGAAAATACAATGGCGGTCGTTGCAACATTTTATCTCGCACGGTATTTGCGCAGCAATTTTTTTAACGCGTTTTTTTTGGAAAAAAAACTGTTTTGTGCTTTACAAAAACCAAAACAGTAAAGTTAGCCTAATGTTTTTGCATAATGTGAAAGATGAAGTTATGCCGAGTAAATAGATACCCAACATGTCACCTTTCAAAATTGCACGCGCTTGTGGAATGGCGCCAAACTTTGCTACTCAAAAATCCCCATAGGCGACGCTTTAAAATTTTTTACTGGTTACATGTTTTGAGTTACAGAGGAGGTCTAGGGCCTAAATTATTGCTCTCGCTCTACCGATCGCAGCGATACCTCACATGTGTGGTTTGAACACCGTTTTCATATGTGGGCGGGACTTACGTATGCGTTCGCTTCTGCATGCGAGCACACAGGGACAGGGGCGCTTTAAAAATTTTTTTTTTTTTTTTATTGTTCATTTTACTTTATTTATTTTAGTTTGATGCTTTTTTCCAAAAAAAAAAATTTGGACCACTTTTATTCCTATTACAAGGAATATAAACATCCTTGTAATAGGAATATGGCATGACAGATCCTCTTTACAGTGAGATATGGGGTCAATAAGACCCCACATCTCACCTCTAGGCTGGCTTCGATCGTAGCGGTGAGTCGGTAGAAGCGCGGGAGGGGGGGACATCCCCTCTCGCCTCCCGTAAGAACGATCAAGCAGTGGAACAGCTGCTATGATCGTTCTCATGGTGTAGGGAATCGCCGGCTGAAAAAGCTGATATCTGAATGATGCCTGTAGCTGCAACCATCATTCAGATATCCCCGCACAAAGTCAAGGACGTTGTATGATGGCTGGCGGGCGGGAAGTGGTTAAAATGCTTTTTTTTTTTAAACACAAAGTTGTCCATTTATACAATATTTCTACCACATAACATGTACATACCAAAAATGACACCCCAAAATAGATTCTCCTACTCCTCCTGAGTACGGCGATACCACATGTGTGAGACTTCCACAGCCTGGCCACATACAGAGGGCGAGTACAGTTGAGCATTGCTCAGCATGGCGGGGGCATGGCAGAGTATGGCGGGGGCATGGCAGAGTATGGCGGGGGCATGGCAGAGTATGGCGGGGGCATGGCAGAGTATGGCGGGGGCATGGCAGAGTATGGCGGGGGCATGGCAGAGTATTGTGGGGGCATTGCAGAGTATTGTGGGGGCATTGCAGAGTATTGCACAGCATTGCATAGTAGTAGGGATGGCTGAGCATGGATGGATGGATGGCTGGATGTCTCTGTGCAGCGCTGTGGGCACTACACATACAGCCCACAGCGCTGCAGCCATCCATCCATCTCCCTCCCCGCTCACTGTGTACCGATCGGTACACAGGAGGGGAGGAGAGGAACCGGCGTCATCAGATGACGCCGGTCTGTTTACATGTGATCGCGCCGTCATCTGACGGCGCGATCACATGTTAAACGGCCGCGATCACCGGGTGGCAGCTGGAGTCTGGAGAGGAGGGCAGCTTCACAGCGTGCAGCTGCCGTGTCGCCCGGGCGGAGATACTAGTAGTGTGTGTAGTGACGTCGTCATCATGTCTGCAGTGCAGTGTGAGATGTGACAGGCTGAGGCTCAGTAGGGTAGGGAGGAGGAGGAACAAGGAGGAGGACACACTCACACAGTGACACATCGGGCGCGGCCGCGCCGCGCCGCTGGAGGTGTGTTGTTCCAGCCCAGCGGGCTGTGGGGTGAACGGGTCAGCTGAAAAAAAAATACCAGGGCTTTCCTCATCTGGAGGGTGTCAACCGGGTGCGGACCACACCCCCCGCACTCCCCTAGCAACGCCTCTGGTGGAGAAACCCTTGTTGGCAACCACAGAGGTCAGACGTTTCTTGTAGTTGGCCACCAGTTTTTCACACATTCAGTATGGATTCCAGCCCACTCCTCTTTGCAGATCCTCTCCAAGTCATTAAGGTTTTTGAGGCTGACGTTTGGCAACACAAATCTTCAGTTCCCTCCACATATTTTCTATGGGATAAAGGTCTGGAGACTGGCTAGGCCACTACAGGACCTTGATGTGCTGCTTCTTTAGCCACTCCTTTGTTGCCTTGGCCATGTGTTTTGAGTGATTGTCATGCTGGAGTACCCATCCACGACCTATTTTCAATGCCCTGGCTGAGGTAAGAAGGTTCTCACCCAAGATTTGACGGTGCATGTCCCTGTCCATCGTCCCTTTTGATGTGGTGAAGTTGTCCTGTACCCTTAGCAGAAAAGCACCCCCAAAGCATAATGTTTGCACCTCAATGTTTCATGGTGGGGATGGTGTTCTTGGGGTCATAGGCAGCATTCCTCCTCGTCCAAATACGGCGAGTTGATGCCAAAGAGCTTGCTTTTGGTCTCATCTGACCACAACGCTTTCATTCAGATATTCATTAGCAAACTTCAGATGGGCCTGTACATGTGCTTTCTTAAGCAGGGGGATCTTGCGGACGCTGCAGGATTTGTCTATGGTCCCAGCTGCCTTGAGATCATTGTAGTTCTGGGCTGATTCCTCACCGTTCTCATGATCATTGAAACTCCACGAGATGAGATCTTGAATGGAGCCCCAGACTGAGGGAGATTCACCGTTATTTTGTGTTTCTTTCATTCGCAAATAATCGCACCAACTGTTCTCACCCTCTCAACAAGCTGCTTGGCGATGGTCTTGTAGCCCATTCCAGCCTTGTGTAGGTTTACAATCTTGTCCCTGACATTCTTGGACAGCTCTTTGGTCTTGGCCATGGTGGAGAGATTGGAATCTGATTGCACTGTGGACAGGTGTCTTTTATACAGGTAACAAGCTGAGATAAGGAGCACTCCCTTTAAGAGAGTGCTCCTAATCTTAGCTCATTACTTGTATAGAAAACACCTGGGAGCCAGAAATCTTGCTGATTGATAGGGGATCAAATCCTTCTTTCACTTATTAAAATGCTAATCAATTTGTAACTTTTTTTGAAATGTGTTTTTCTGGATATTTTTTTATTTATTTTAGACTGATCATTTCTGTGGGCAAATGTACAAAATCAGCGGGGGATCAAATACTCACTTTCCCTCACTGTATATGTCCCAATGGCTTGTCTCTTTTATGTTCAGTTATGTTTAAAAGCAAACCATTTCTGATATGTTTAGAGATGAACAATGTAATGATGTTTTAAGTAATTGTTATGCCATTTTTTTTAATTGGGTAGAAAATAGGATGCCAAACATTTGATGACCACACTGGACGCTACCCTTCTGTTATTGAGTTTGGAAAGTTTGAAATCCAGACGTGGTACTCCTCGCCTTATCCACAGGAATATGCAAGGTGAGAGTTGTGTAATTTCCCACATAAGCACTTTTACCCAAAAAAGAAACATTTCATTTTTTATATCGTTTTTTTGAAAAATTACATTACCCATGCACTTTTTATCATTGTTTAACATATATTAACTCAGTTAAAGGAACACTAATGTGAAAGCTATTGGGGCATATTTAATAAAGTTGCTGCACTACTTTTTTGCATTGACTGCTCTTGTTAATATATTACACCAAATTTATGTAGCATTTGCAACACTTTTGGTTCTGGCAGTGACTAATGTGCCAGATCCTGGTAGGACAAACACCCCCTGGGGGTGCTTGACCCAAGTACAGCAACAGTTTTTTGCCTATAATAATTAAAACCACGGGAAAAAAGGTAATACTTTTACTCTCTCTTGACAGTGTAATAGATTTTTGCAACCTTTGGCACTATCACTGTAGATGGACAGATTGGTTGATTGTAAATGTAGAAGTAATATAAAAATATGCATATACAATGAAAAGGAGGAAATGTACTAAATACTATTATATTCAGGGAAATTATTTTAAGCTATGGTGGTACCTAGAAGTAAAAAAAAAATACAACGGGTGTGCCTACAGTTAGGGCAGTTCAGCATGATCTTGACACTCTTCATCTTCTAGTGGAGGGTAGAACTGTCAGTTAATAAAGCTTATGATCTTCTTGCATGTAAGCCGGACCACATCGTTATGACCGTTTGATACAAATGGCCATTAACAGTTTGTTTTCTATTATCTATGCAGGGTCAGCAGTTCTACATGGTAGAAAAGTGAAACTGTGGCTCTCATGAACGCAGTGGCGGCTGGTGAAGTTTTAGGATGGGGGGGCGCTAGGCCCTGCTCTTCCTTTTTGACCCCTCCCATTCGGTGAAAATGGGCGTAGTTTCAGCGAAATAGTGGGCCTGGCACTAAGGTGGTGTGGTTAGTGTCTGAGATGAACGAGGGATGGAGGGACAGCAGGCCTAGATCCTACACAACAATAGAAATATGTGTATTCTAGAAAGTTTAACAATCAGCAGATAAAGATACTCCAAACACCTGGTGTTAGTGCTTCAATCATTCCAGCACCATGGTTATGGTGTCAGGATGATTGAAGCGCATTATTTCTATTATTACATTGTAATATAAAATGAAATCATTCAACTCACCATAATGCAGAATCAGTGAGAGCCCTGAGCGTGTCACTAGCCACGTCGCCTGCCACCAGATGCCATCAGGTGTCCCCAGCGGAGTCCCTCCTTACATCAGGTGCCCCCAGCGGAGTCCCTTCTTACATGCAGCCTGTGTCCCACCAAATGCAGCAGCGTGTGTCACCACCAAATTGCAGCAGCGTGTGTCACCACCAAATTGCAGCAGCGTGTGTCACCATCAAACCCCCCCTCCCCCGGTTACTTACCTTGCTGTGTGTTGTCCTCTCCAGCGGTGTCTCCTGTGGAGAGGTCCTTTCTCATACTTCCTGTTTCTCTCTCCTGGGCGCAATTGGAGAGAGAAACAGGAAGTGACATCATACTCAGATGTCAATCAAACCGCCCGGCCATAGTAATAGATACTAGCGCCGGGCGGAAGCTACTCCGCTAAACGCCCCCAAATGAAGCGCCACGTATGCAATCTCGTGATTGCATAGACGTGGCTCTTCCCATAAGTGCACTGTGTCCGGCGTCCGAACACAGCGCACTTAAGGACCTTTTTTTTTTATTTTTTATTTTTAAAGGGCCAGCTTAAAAAAATTTTTTTTTTTTTTTTTTGGTGACTGCCTGGAGGGGAGGCGGCGCCCAGGCGCCCCCTATGGATGGGTCGCCACTGCATGAACGTTCTCTTCTTTCTACAGTGAGCTGAGGCTAGGTCATAGCAATAGGATAGGACTTGAAAAGAACACTTTTTTTCGACAGGTCGAAAGACATTTTTCATTCCTAGTGTTTTTCTGTCTGGCACAGCTGGAGGCAGTTGCTTTTTAGTTTTGTTATTAAAGGAGAAGTACAGCCAAAGCTCGTTTGGCTGAGCTTCTCCTATGGATCACAGGAGTGCAGTTCGTTGTGCACTCCTGTGACCCGTTTCCAGCAGAGAGAGGACTGTATTCCACTCTCCGCTGACGTCACAGAAATCAGTCCAGGCACTGCGTCATTCCGACAATAGAAGTCTGAATCCACCGGGTGCCTGGAATGACACACGTCTCAGTGAGCCACTGAGGGCCTGAGACAGCCGCTCCCTGCCCCTCCACAACCCAGCGCCGGAGGGAGCAGAGCGGAGAGCTGCTGATTGACAGTCTGTATAGTATATAATGTATAGTTCTTGATCCTTTTTGGTTGGTGTTTTTTTTTTTTTTTTTTTCCCCTCAGATTGCCAAAGCTTTACCTGTGCGAGTTCTGTCTGAAGTATATGAAGAGCAAGACTATCCTACTGCGGCATTTAAAGAAGTGTGGCTGGTTCCACCCTCCTGCCAATGAAATTTACCGGAAAGATGACTTGTCAGTGTTTGAGGTGTGTGGGCGACTATAATCTCTAGAAGGCCAGGCAGCGATATTCTCCCCTAATGTTAAAATTGATGTGTCTCTGACCTCCTCAAATTTCAACCCTACAGTTTCTTTAAATAAACAAATGTACCTTTTGCTAGTATCATGTAGCTTGTGGATGTGAAAGGCAATAGCCATTACTATAGTAGATGGTTTTGTAGGCGCAATCCAAAATTTCCTTCCCATATGTATTACGGTTAGGTTTGAAAAATTGTAATCTATTTACGTACTTTGTTATTGGTCAGTGCTCATTATAAATGCTTTTTGTACGGCTCTTGTTTTAGGTGGACGGTAACATTAGTAAAATCTACTGCCAAAATTTGTGTTTGCTGGCAAAGCTTTTTCTGGATCACAAAACATTATATTATGACGTTGAGCCATTCCTTTTTTACGTTCTTACTAAAAATGACAAGAAGGGCTGTCATTTGGTTGGATATTTCTCTAAGGTAGGTTTTCTAAAACTCGATTTCCAAACACTGCATGTTGTATGAATCCAGTTCTGAGCTGAAAAGGATGACTCCAGCACAGTTAAAGGCATTCTTCTAAGGACGCTTTTTCACTACATTCTGCGCTTTGCTTCTTTAGCACTGTACATGTGATTGTTGATGGATTTTATTGCGTTTTTGAACCCACAAGAAGTGTATTTCTAATAATATTTGCAAGCACATTGGCTATTACCAATTCCTAATGGTCATCTCCAACCTGGGTATTCAGATTTGGAGAACTTAACTAAAATTCACTTTTCAACTCACCAGATAATAACATTGATGAATCACTTGTACTAATACAATTTAGGGTCTACACACACTATACTATGTCTGTAGTAAACCACATAAAATATTATAATACCACTAACTCAAATTGTTGTAACTCTGTACTCAATTATATTGCAGCATGTGAACTACTAATTGATTAGTATCTCTGCTTATCCTTATATCCACACTCTACTACTGCCTATAGAAAATCACATGCATATAGTGCTAATGAGTGCCACGACTAATTATTTATTAAAGTGACTCAGTGCAACGAAATAAAATGTATACATTAATACTCAAATATCAACATCTGTCATAAAATAAATCCAATATATGTGCTCAAAATATTCACAAGTGTGTCCCCATGCCCTAAGAAGTGCTATGTGCAAAGTGCTATTGTGCTTGATTCACAAGCTGACATGCATTGTATATACAGTCCATTCACAGTCCAAAACACCAAAAGCAACTCGTGATAGCAAAACGTGTCCTTGTGTCCACTCTGGTGCTCCCCCCTTCAGTATATGTGCTCACCTTAGAGCGTGTGACCCTGCAATTAAGCCTGGTTAAAACACGCATATGAACCACCTCTGGGTTCAGTGTTTATGTTGAAATCCTGGGCTGGTTGCTGGTAACGTGTTCCAGGCTTGTGAATATTTTGAGCACATATATGTATTGGATTTATTTTGTGACAGATGTTATTTGAGTATTAATGTATATATTTTATTTCGTTGCACTAAGTCACTTTAATAATTAGTTGTGGCACTCAGCACTATATGCATGTGACTTTCTATAGGCAGTAGTAGAGTGTGGATATAAGGATGAGCAGAGATACTAATCAATTAGTAGTTCATATGCTGCAATGTAATTGAGCACAGAGTTACACCAATTTGAGTTAGTGGTGTCATTATAATATTTTATGTGTTTTACTACAGACATATTATAGCATGTGTATTAAACACACAGGCACTTTTTTTTATTATTTTTTTTTGCTGAATACAAGGCCTTATGGGATCGGTGCTAGCAGCTGAATATATTAGAACTGACAATTTGTGTATGGTAGCTCGCAAGATCACCATTGTTACAATTTAGGGTCTAATGGCTCTCTAGTAGCTATGGAAATAATTTTCACTCTGTCTTGTCTGTTCATATTTTAAGATTACATGCTTTATGCAAGTACCTATTCTCTTATCTTGCAAGAAGACTTAGGGCTAGTGTACACAGGTATTTTAAATGTTTACTATGTGTTTACATGCTCATTGGCTTGAATAGAGGAATGCACTGAGCTTAGCTGACCTGATGAGCCCCTACTAATAGAAAAAATAAAACGGACCCTCGTACATTTAAGTGAGAGGGTGACCATCCTGAAATATGCACCTTTATAAAAGAAGTCAGAAACAGTTTTCCCATGAATAATGCTAATGAAATCATTGATAATAACTGTAGAGCCCAGAACTAATATCTGTGTTTGGTAGATGCTGGAGAGCTAAACCCACCTGCCAGCTTCTTATACTGGGTTTGTACAAATGTTTTGGACATTGTGAAGGGGTTCCACTCTCCCTGTTGAGAATATTTTATTTATATTTCATGTTGTAAAATTAGGAGGAACTGAAACGTGCAGAGAGGTGGGTGGAGGAAAAAACAAGCTCCTGAGTTAACTTAAACAATTTACCAATTTTGGCAGGTAGAGCTCACTGTTGGAATATCCATCACATAAAGGAAACAAAGTACATGTGGGGATGAGAAGCATTGTATCTCTGAAATTGTGTTAGGTTTTATCTGGTGTAAATATTTTTCATTGGCTGCAGACACACAAGAGCCTTGGTTAGGCTCTAGTAGTATACCCAGCTTTAAAGGATAGGTTCACCTTTTAGAAAAAAATGCACACATTTGTTTTTGCTGGAGTCTGCAGAGAATTGCACCCATGATCAGTAGATCACAGTTGCAATGCCAGACTCCTGCAGACAAGCCCTACAGTTTTCTGCCTGTACCTCTGTACAGGTTGTCCATTTGAATGCTGTAGGACTTGCGAATGAACTAGGAGTGCAGTCATCAGCAGTTTATTGAGGACTACAAGCTGTCTGCTATAGTAGCAGATGGGGCTTGTAGTGTTCTCATTCCTGCACAGCCATGCTGTTTTTGAAAAGTAACAGTGGGTACAGGGTGATGAACCTTCGCCTGCTGTCATGGGTGGGGGGGGGATCGTGAGGGGGACTCACCCTAAATATGTGTGTGACATGTAGCATACTCCAAAAGGTGAACTTGGCCTTTAAACACAGACAGCAATAAAACCTTGCTGAGATTCAAACCCTTTCCATACTTAATAAAAAGAAAGTATGTGTGGGGGGCACTTGGCAGGGGCGAGGGGGCCAGAGCGCCAACAGGGGACCCAAGAAGAAGAGAATTGGGGCTGCTCTGTGCAAAACAGAGCTGGTAAGTATGACATGTTTGGTATTAAAAAAAGAAAAATTTGGCTTTACAAACACGTTAAGGCTCCATGCACACTAGCTTTTTTCATAAGCTCACATAGGATAACACTATTGAGCTTATAGAAGCAGAAAAAAATAATTGCTTCTAGGAGCTTAAAAAAACACTAGTGTGCATGGAGCCTAAATCCCCAACATTTATTTTGAATGGTACAAATAAACGTGAAGTAATAAAGGGGCTACACAGTAGGGCAAGGACTAGGGTGTCCCCAGAACACTGTCAGGCTACTTATTAGATTTTTGAAAAGAGAAGTGATGATATGGAAAGGGCAGTAATCCATTACTACCAGTCAGACTCTTAATATATATCAATGCATTAAACTGAAATCTGATTGGCTGTTATAGGCAAACTATACTTTGTCCCTTATGTTAGTTTTTACTCTTTTTGGATAGGCCTTTTTATCCTTTTGTGTGTCAATAATTTAACCCAGTTGTCTTCCTTTTTTATACAGGAGAAACTTTGCCAGCAGAAGTACAATGTGTCATGTATCATGATTTTGCCTCAGTATCAGCGGCAGGGATTTGGAAGGTTCCTCATTGACTTCAGTAAGTTTTATCCATCTCTGTTCCTTCAAGCCCTTTGGGTCATTTATGAGACCATTAGGAGCTCTAGTGTGCTAGCTTGCCATGTGCCAAAAGCAAAACATACAACGTTGTAGATCAAGTAATGCTATTGATCATTGTAAAGTTTGATTCTTTGTATATTGAGGATTCTTTGATGCACTTAAGTCTTTTTCTGATACTGCTCTGTAGTTACTTGAAAGACTACAAGCTCTCAAGTCCTGGTTGCATACAGCTGCGTGATGCAGGTGGTATTTTTAGGAGATTAGTATTAGTATAGTGAGATAAGTGCGCTAAATACACTATCTATTGCGTGCTATAATTAATTTAAGACAGATAATTGAACCACATACTTTAGACCTAAGATGATCTAGATTAATTCATAAAAAAGACTTGTAGTAATGGATATGTATAGCAAGTTCACATATTGCACTGTTAAAAGTAAAAAGGAACTGGTGTAAAGAAAAGAACGTCACAGAGTGATTATCTTCCTTATTAGGCTTGGTTCGACAAATGTTGTAACTTCAGTGACGTCATGTGATGTGACGTCATCCAGTGACGTCATCTGATGTGCCTGATTGGTACTCACAGCATAGTGCGAGGAAGATCGCGGTGGGCGGCTGACTGCTCTATGCGCTGATGTGTGTAACATACAAGTGAGTGCATTTAATTTGATTTGCCAAGGAGATCATTTTGAATGGTTCATTGCGCAATGGAATCTTTTCTGTTTGATTACATGAATGAAATTGAATGCTGGAAAAGTGCATAAGCTGATCATCTGATGAAACCGTGAACAAACCCTGGGTAAAGTTACAACATTTGTCGAACCAAGCCTAATAAGGAAGATAATCATTCTGTGACGTTCTTTTCTTTTACACCAGTTCCTTTTTACTTTTAACAGCGCAATATGTGAACGTGATATACATATCCATCTAGGATTACTACAAGTCTTTTTTATGAATTAATCTATATCATCTTAGGTCTAAAGTATGTGGTTTAATTATCTGCCTTAAATTAATTAATTATAGCACATAATAGATAGTGTACTTAGCGCACTTATCTCACTATACTAATACTAATTTATCTTGAGTGGTATCAGAACACGTACACATAGGTGCGGCTTTACACTAATTTATACCGTTTATCTCAGGAATTTTTGCATTTTTTGGAATATCACATATAATTTGGAGCTTGGTTTTTCACATAAGCATACAATATTGGAATCACCATACAATATTGGAATCACCACATAACATTGGAATCACCACATTTATCCAATTAGCGCTTTAGTTAATTATTGCTAAATATCAAATTTTTAGGAGATTCATGGGCTCTTTGGTGTACAGATAAATAAGCCTACCTTGTCAGGTTAAAATAATGTAATGCGTTAGTGGTATCTTACTTCTGTGCAGTCTTTTAGGTTTAAGTTTTTTTTTTTGGGTTTCTATAGTGCAACAAATTTCTGTACAAGTGAGATATTGTTAAATAGAACGTAACGTATTATTTCTGTTACAACCACATAAATACGATACATGGTTAAAACAATCTATTGTTAAAAAGACTGTTTCAGGTAATAAAAAAAATACAGCAGCCTCTATTTTTTTTATTTAAGGGATAAATCCCAGGCTGTTCCGAGGGGACAAAGCTTTGCAACTTTTTATGGTTTCAAAACTTGTCAGGCTCTTTCTGCCTCTTGCACTTTCTTTTTGCAATTGATGCAGTCCATCATAGTAATGGGCCAATAGGAATGTGGGGGCATGCGGTAACCACAAACTGAAACTACCCAGAGGTCAAAGCTTTGCCTGTAAGAATAGCCTGGTGTAGCAGCCTCTGTTTTGTCTTTAAAGGGGTTGTAAAGGCAGAAGGTTTTTTTCTTTTTTTTTTTCCAATACTTTATTTAAAGAGAACACACGAGAAATACAGATGCCACATCCATAATATGTAAAACAAGGCACATTTCCAGCAATAATGAGTCTACAGCACCAAAAAAAGGAAAAGACCTCTTTGCATAAAAAAGTGAAATGAAATGAAACCCACAATTTTATATAGCCATGGCACAAACCATTACTTGAACAGAATATATATAGTCATGGACTTTGTGTGGACATATAAAAAAGAAACCAAGTACCATAAAAACGAGTTTTTTATGTACCATTGAAAACTTATTACACAACATTAAAAATTACTCCCCACATAGGGATTCACAACGTGCAAAAATTCCGATTACAGTTCACATTTGGGTTCAATGCCTTTTGAGAATCCTTACACTGGAACCCAGTCCTAATCTTTAATAGAGTAATATCTGTCAGTAGAGTAGACTGGAATTCATAGCATGTGTATGTTGCCCATAGAGGTGCAAATGAGTAAGCCAAGGTGAAGCCACTGCCTCTCTGGTGGAAAATTTGGGTACAATCCATAAACAGCCATTGGTCTTGTACTTCTAATCTGAAAATAAAAGGACCGACTTCCCAATGGGGAATCATCCAAACCCAATGTGAGTAAGTCACCATAAAGACAGCATGGTAATCAAAGTAGTCAAGGCACATACAGTATCTCATAAAAGTGAGTACACCCCTCACATTTTTGTAAATATATTATTATATCTTTTCATGTGACAACACTGAAGAAATTACACTTTGCTACAATGTAAACTAGTGAGTGTACAGTTTGTATAACAGTGTTAATTTGCTGTTCCCTCAAATTAACTCAACAAACATCCATTAATGTTTAAATCACTGGCAACAAAAGTGAGTACACCACCTAAGTGAAAATGTCCAAATTGGGCCCAAAGTGTCAATATTTTGTGTGGCCACCATTATTTTCCAACACTGCCTTAACCCTCTTGGGCATGGAGTTCACCAGATCTTCACAGGTTGCCACTGGAGTCCTCTTCCACTCCTCCTTGACGACATCACGGAGCTGGTGGATGTTGGAGACCTTGTGCTCCTCCACCTTCCATTTGAGGATGCTCAATAGGGTTTAGGTCTAGAGACCTGCTTGGCCAGCCCATCACCTTTACCCTCAGCTTCTTCAGCAAAGCAGTGGTCGTCTTGGAGGTGTGTTTGGGGTCGTTATCATGTTGGAATCCTGCCCTGCGGCCCAGTCTCCAAGGGGAGGGGTTCATGCTCTGCTTCAGTATGTCACAGTACATGTTGGCATACATGGTTCCCTCAATGAACTGTAGCTCCCCAGTGCCAGCAGCACTCATGCACCCCAGACCATGACACTCCCACCACCATGCTTGACTGTAGGCAAGACACACTTTTCTTTGTACTCCTCCCCTGGTTGCTGCCACACATGCTTGACACCATCTAAACCAAATAAGTGTATCTTGGTCTCGTCAGAGCACAGGACATGGTTCCAGTAATCCATGCGCTTAGTCTGCTTGTCTTCAGCAAACTGTTTGCTGGCTTTCTTGTGCGTCATCCTTAGAAGAGGCTTCCTTCTGGGACGACAGCCGTGCAGACAAATTTGATGCAGTGTGCGGCGTATGGTCTGAGCACTGACAGGCTGACCCCCCCTCACCCCTTCAACCTCTGCAGCAATACTGGCAGCACTCATACATTTATTTCCCAAAGACGACCTCTGGATATGAGGCTGACGGCGTGCATTCAACTTCTTTGGTCGACCATGGCGAGGCTGTTCTGAGTGGAACCTGTCCTGTTAAACCGCTGTATGGTCTTGGCCACCGTGCTGCAACTCAGTTTCAGGGTCTTGGCAATCTTTTTATAGCTTAGGCCATCTTTATGTAGAGCAACTATTCTTTTTTTCAGATCCTCAGAGTTCTGAGGTGCCATGTTGAACTTCCAGTGACAAGTATGAGAGAGTGAGAGCGATAACACCAAATTTAACACGCCTGCTCCCCATTCATACCTGAGACCTTGTAACACTAACGAGTCACATGACACCAGGGAGGGAAAATGGCTAATTGGGCCCATTTTTGACATTTTCACTGTGTGTTGAGTTATTTTGGGGGGACAGCAAATTTACACTGTTATACAAGCTGTACACTCACTACTTTACATTGTAGCAAAGTGTCATTTCTTCAGTGTTGTCACATGAAAAGACATAATAAAATATTTACAAAAATGTGAGGGATGTACTCACTTTTGTGAGATACTGTATATACCAAAGAAGAGGCTCTTCAGAAGTATCTTAGAAACAAACTCTTCACATTAATCCACATGGGTTTTGGATTCTCTTATCAAAATCATAAGAACTCTTTAACAGTCGCATAGCCTTTCAGTACTCCTTTACGATCTGACACTGCTTAGTTGTATAGTTTAGATGCAGCATTTCACCACCATAAAAATGTATGATGTGTTCTTAAAATAATGTCTTTAGCCCATTTTGTTCTGTTTTTAACATGGTAGAACGAATCTCATGACTCCTGTATTGTGAGCTATCAAAGCTAGATTGTATAAATCCTGTGCTCAGGAGATAAAACCATGCAGAAGGTGGAAGCATAAGGAAGAGATCTGCATTGCGTGTAAAATCTCACCCTAGGAATGAAGACCTCCCTCCTCTCCCTCCCTCCCTCTCTCTCTTCTTTTCCCTGTACTGTCAGAACTCATTGCTTAAGCTGATCTTGGCAGCTGTGTACTTGTGCTGTAGCTCTTTTGTCTGTTGGAGCTCTTGGCAGTGCATGTGTCTGAAGTGTGCATGTTAGTCTGGGCACTGTGACTGTGTCTGTTATGAAGCTGATTTTGTGGGAAACACAGGATACTGCTTGCTCACTGACACATGAATGAGACAGAATTCATACAAAACATAATGCTGGACCCCAGAACTATGACCATTACTTAAGTAAACATGGGTATAATTGTCTGTGTGATAAGGTTCTATTTGTGCTGCTTGAATGCTTTGATTTGTCTGTAGATTAGTGTTTTCTACATTGTGTCTCAGGGGCTGTCTCAACGTTTATTGCAGGCTTGTGAAGGTGTTTAATGAGGTTGGCTGAGTGTAATTACAGGAAGTCAGACTGCTTTGCCCCCCTGGTGTTTGTCGTGTCCCCTCTAAGTGCCTCTTAATAACACTGACAGCCTGCAGCGCTTTCTCATTATCTCTGTCCTGCGCTGCCAGATTCTTGTCTTTTACTTAACCTTTTTTTCTCCTGCATACTGTAATATGTTTTGCATGCAACACACAGGAGGGGTATAGTGTTATATATCCTATTACAGGAGCTGTAGGATATTGACACATATTCAAACCACTATAATTTAATCTATCAAGTGCTTTCTTACTGAAAACAGAAAGCTTCACATAGACCGCAGCACCTCTGCTTCTCTTGAATCATAATGGTGGTGCGGTAACCTGGATATTATACAGTTTTGATAGTAAGCACAATGGTTAAAAGGCTTCATGTGATCCTGCTTTCTTCAGAATATATCTTGGTTTACAAAGGATTAAAGAACCTTATATTACAAAATGATTGTGCATTTGTTTTTTGACCCCTTTTTCTCTATTTTTTTTTAAATTGATACATTTTTTTGTATCTGTATTATGACAATGGCAGCGACATTTAAAGTGAATACAAAGAACAAATGGATGCTTTTTTTGAGTTTGGTCCCCCGACCACCCAGGTAACCCTCAAACTCATGCTGTGTCTGGCTCCTCCCCCCCAGTAAATGGCAATCTTTTTTTACTTAATACCTTCTCCACAACTGAGGGAATACTCTTTTTGGCAATAAATTAGGATTTATTTATTTACAGCATTAGCGAAGCATGACTTATTTTTAAATAATGTTTTCACTGTTTTAGTGGTACTTGCTAACATCTACATACTAAAAATACAAAAAATAGGGGAATTCAACTGTGGTTACACAATGCTGAAATGCGCCCTCTTGTATACTATATTGATTAAGCAACCAGGCTGGTAGGCATTTTAAAACGCACAAAATGTAAGGTTTTGCACTTTGATCAAAGGTCTGACTACCCACACCAAGGGTAATCATTTCTGATGAGTCCTACACTAATGTTCTTCTGAATCTTAACATTTAAT